>NW_015496088.1:1134-2337 GCF_000816755.2 Arachis ipaensis
GCTCCATTACACTAGAGCTCAGTTGGAAATTTGAACTGAGCTCTAAGTGTGTCAATGTTGTGCGCTTCATGGGATCCTGGCCGTGTCAAGGTGCGCATCATGACACCCTTTGTTGTGCCAAAATATTGCTTGGCCGTGTCAAAGTGTGGGGGAGAAGGGGGAAGTAGTGCTCAGTTGGAAAAACCAACTGAGCTTCCCTTGTGTAGCGCTTAGCCTTCGGCCTCAAGGTCCCAGGTTCAACACT
Organism: Arachis ipaensis; assembly: GCF_000816755.2. Classification (NCBI taxonomy): domain Eukaryota; kingdom Viridiplantae; phylum Streptophyta; class Magnoliopsida; order Fabales; family Fabaceae; genus Arachis; species Arachis ipaensis. The sequence goes on from NW_015496088.1 coordinate 1,379, forward strand.
TGGTGGAGGAAGTCTTGAAGCTAATTTCCTTGGATGAGTGGGCGCTCCTCCTTCTCCTTTCATGGAGCTCCTTGGTTCGAACCCTCCTGAATGCATCTTGGCTCATTTTCTTGTAGCTAAGTGGCGCTCCTTCCTTATATTTCAAAGAATTCCCAAGTTCGAAACTTGGCCCAAGCATTTTAGTTCATTTCCTTGCAAGCTGAATGGCGCCCCTCCCTTGTGTTTCAAAGGATTCCCAAGTTCGAATCCTAGAGGAGACATTTTGGCTAATTTTTCATGATTTTCCTTTGTGAGGAACGTTCCTTGCCTCCCCTTGGTCCTTGGTTCAAATCTTGGTGGCTTTATTTATGGGAATTTTGCTTTGAATTAATTTTTGAGAGCCCCCGATAAAGCTCAATTTGTGAACTGAGCTTCATGTTGCCTCCTTGCTTTCTTTAGTGCTCAGTTGACTAATTGAACTGAGCTTGGTGCTTTGCTCTTTCCCACTTTTCATTGTGACGCTCAGTTTGCTTTCTCAACTTAGCTTTCTGGTGCACGAATTATAAATCACACTTTTTACAACTCGTACCACTAACCAGCAAGTGCACTGGGTCGTCCAAGTAATACCTTACGTGAGTAAGGGTTGAATCCCACAGAGATTGTTGGTTTGAAGCAAGCTATGATTATCTTGTAAATCTCAGTTAGGAGGTCAATTATAATTATCAGTTGACTTGCAAATGAACAAGGGAACATAAAATAAATACTTGGTATGCAATAATAGAGAATGTGTTGGAGTTTTGGAGATGCTTTGTCTTCAGAATCTCTGCTTTCCTCTGTCTTCTGATTCACGCACGCACGTCCTCCTTTGGCAAGCTGTGTGTAGGTGGATCACCGTTGTTAATGGCTACCATCCATCCTTCCAGTGAAAAGGGTCCAGGTGCGCTGTCACCGCATGGCTAATCATCTGCAGGTTCTCAGTC
>NW_015496088.1:3537-3724 GCF_000816755.2 Arachis ipaensis
TTCTTGAACACAGCTACTTTATGAGTCTTGGCCGTGGCCCTAAGCACTTTATTTTCCAGTATTACCACCGAATACATAAATACCACAGACACATAATTGGGTGAATCCTTTTAGATTGTGACTCAGCTTTGCTAAAGTCCCCAATTAGAGGTGTCTAGGGTTCTTAAGCACACTCTTCTTTTTGCTT
>NW_015496088.1:16507-17007 GCF_000816755.2 Arachis ipaensis
CTTGATACGACCCGGTACACTTGCCGGTTAGTTTTGGGTGTTTTGGTAGAAATTCGTTTCTCACCAAAATAACTCATCATGCCTCTCCTGGGCGTTCAACGCCCAGCTGCTGCTTCTTTCTGGCGTTGAACGCCAGGAAGTCCTTTGTTACTGGGCATTTTTCTGAACGCCCAGAATGCTGTAAATCTGGCGTTAAACGCCCAGAAAGAGCTTCTTTCTGGTGTTTAACGCCCAGATGGCTATCCTCACTGGCGTTCAATGCCCAGTGGATGCTTCTGTTGGGCGTTGAACGCCCAAAACAGACTTTTACTGGCGTTTTCTTGCCAGTGAGCTCTTTTTCTCTGTTTTGTGTGCAGAATCCTTCTGTAACCCTGTGAACTTATACAATTGACTCTTTACCTTAGGATCAGTGAACTTTTTATAAATAAATAAAAATAAAAATAAAAATAGGGCAAAATGCTTAGAGGATTGATGCCCCATGGCTGGGTTGCCTCCCAGCA
>NW_015496088.1:17195-23079 GCF_000816755.2 Arachis ipaensis
GTGATACACTTGTAATCTCATATGGTCCCCTCCACCGGGACTTCAGTTTCTCGGGGAATAGCCTGAGCCTGGAATTGAACAGCAGAACCTTTTGTCCTGGTTCAAAGATTCTAGATGACAGCTTTCTGTCATGCCACTTTTTTTATTTTTCTTTATAAAGCTTGGCATTTTCGAAAGCAGTGAATCTGAATTCCTCTAGCTCATTTAGCTGGAGCAACCTTTTTTCTCCAGCTAATCTGGCATCAAAGTTTAGGAATCTGGTTGCCCAGTAGGCTTTATGTTCCAGTTCCACGGGCAGGTGACATGCCTTACCATAGACCAGTTGGTATGGAGAGGTCCCTATAGGAGTCTTGAATGCTGTTCTGTATGCCCACAGAGCATCATCCAAGCTTCTTGCCCAATCCTTTCTACGGGTATTTACAGTCCGTTCTAGGATTCTTTTTAGCTCTCTGTTAGAGACTTCAGCTTGTCCATTAGTCTGTGGATGATATGGAGTCGCTACCTTGTGGCGAATCCCATATAGGACCATGGCAGAGTAAAGCTGTTTGTTGCAGAAGTGAGTGCCCCATCACTGATTAGTACTCTAGGGACCCCAAACCTGTTGAAGATATATTTCTGGATGAACTTCAGCACTGTTTTAGTATCATTGGTGGGTGTGGTAATGACCTCAACCCATTTTGATACATAGTCAACTGCCACCAGAATATAAGTGTTTGAGAATGATGGTGGGAAAGGTCCCATGAAGTCAATTTCCCCATACGTCAAACAACTCAATCTCCAAGATTCCTTGTTGAGGCATGGCGTAACCATGAGGCAGATTACCAGCTCTTTGGCAACTGTCACAGTTACGTACAAACTCTCGGAAATCTTTATAGAGTGTGGGCCAATAGAAGCCACATTGGAGGACATTGGTGACTGTTCGCTCACCTCCGAAATGGCCTCCATATTGAGATCCATGGCAATGCCATAGGATCCTCTGTGCTTCTTCTCTAGGAACACACCTACGGATTATTCCGTCTGCACATCTCTTAAAGAGATAGGGGGAATTTTTCTGTCAGCTGTTTCCATGTCCTTATGCTGGCCTTAGGTTGGTTATTTAACCACCTCTTAGCTTGATCTTTTACAGCAAACGGAAATAGTAATAGTCTGTAGACATCCTGATCTATTTCTTTATCATGTACTGTGTCAGCAATTTGTAAAAATTGTGCCAGAAACTCTGTAGGTTCTTCCTGTAGAAGACCAGAATATTGGCAACTTTGCTGCACCATGATAATGAGCTGAGGATTCAACTCAAAGCTACTGACTCCAATGGAGGGTATGCAGATACTACTCCCATATGAAGCAGTAGAGGGGTTAGCATATGACCCCAGAGTCCTCATGGACTGTTCATTTCGACTTAGCTCCATGATGGAGAAAGGGAGATGATGTCAAATAAAAAATTTATTTTTATTTATTTATTTATTTCAAAAATGAAACAAATTAAAATAAAATAAACAAAAATGGTTGAAAATTTTCGAAAAAAAAATGAGGAGAGAGAAAGTGGTTAGGAAGTTTTGAAAAGAATATGATGATTTTTTGAAAAAAAGTTTTAAATTTTAAAAAAATCTGAATTTTAAAAGTAAGTTTCGAAAATTTGCTTTAAAATAGAGAGAAAAGATATTTTTGAATTTAAAGAGGAGAGAGAAAAACAATAAGATAGCACAAGATTTAAAATTTTTAGATCTAATGCTCCTTGTTTTTAAAAATTTTGGAGGGAAAACACCAAGGAACACCAAACTTAAAAATTTTAAGATCAAGACACAAGGAAAAACTCAAGAACACCTTGAAGATTCACAAGAACATAAGAACATGAATATGGAACACCAAATTTAAAATTTTTAGAAAACCAAACTAAATTTTTCGAAAATCAAAGGGAAATCAATAAGAAAACACCAAACTTAAAGTTTGGTACAAAATTTAATAGAGAAATTATTATTTTTGAAAAAGATTTTAAAAAAAAGGTATACCAAACTGCCACGGACTTAGACCAACGCTCTAGCCAATTGGACAGTAAATGTAACACTTGTTTTGAAGAAGGATATTTTTAACCAAGAACAATAATAAGAGACTCTAAACCAAAAAAGAAAAATTTTCCTAATCTAAGAAACAAAATAAATCGTCAGTTGTTCAAACACGAACAATCCCCGGCAACGGCGCCAAAAACTTGGTGCACGAATTATAAATCACACTTTTTACAACTCGTACCACTAACCAGCAAGTGCACTGGGTCGTCCAAGTAATACCTTACGTGAGTAAGGGTCAAATCCCACAGAGATTGTTGGTTTGAAGCAAGCTATGGTTATCTTGTAAATCTCAGTTAGGAGGTCAATTATAATTATCAGTTGACTTGCAAATGAACAAGGGAACATAAAATAAATACTTGGTATACAATAATAGAGAATGTGTTGGAGTTTTGGAGATGCTTTGTCTTCAGAATCTCTGCTTTCCTCTGTCTTCTGATTCACGCACGCACGTCCTCCTATGGCAAGCTGTGTGTAGGTGGATCACCGTTGTTAATGGCTACCATCCATCCTTCTAGTGAAAAGGGTCCAGGTGCGCTGTCACCACACGGCTAATCATCTGCAGGTTCTCAGTCGTACCGGAATAGGATTTACTATCCTTTTGCGTCTGTCACTACGCCCAGCACTCGCGAGTTTGAAGTTTGTCACAGCCATCCAATCCCAGAATCCTACTCGGAATACCACAGACAAGGTTTAGACTTTCCGGATTCTCATGAATGCCGCCATCAATCTAGCTTATACCACGGAGATTCTGATTAGGGAACCTAAGAGATATTCATTCAATCTGATGTAGAACGGAGGTGATTGTCAGACACACGTTCATGGATTAAGGAAGGTGATGAATGTCACTGATCATCACCTTCTCCATAGTTAGGCGCGAATGGATATCTTAGATAGGAACACGCATTTTTGAATGGAAAACAGAAATACTTGCATTAATTCATCTAGACACAGCAGAGCTCCTCACCCCCAACAATGGAGTTTAGAGACTCATGCCGTCAAAGAGTACAAAATTCAGATCTAAAATGTCATGAGATGCAAAATGAATCTCTAAAAGTTGTTTAAATACTAAACTAGTAGCCTAGGTTTACAGAAAATGAGTAAACTATAACAGATAGTGCAGAAATCCACTTCTGGGGCCCACTTGGTGTGTGCTGGGGCTGAGACTAAAGCTTCTCACGTGCCTGGGGCTGTTTTGGGCGTTCAACACCAGCTTTGGATCCTTTTCTGGCGTTGAACTCCAACTTGCAACTTGTTTCTGGCGCTGGACGCCATAATTGGGCAGAAAACTAGCGTTGAATGCCAGTTTACGTCGTCTATCCTTGAGCAAAGTATGGACTATTATATATTGCTGGAAAGCCCTGGATGTCTACTTTCCAATGCAATTCGAAGCACGCCATTTGGAGTCTTGTAGCTCCAGAAAATCCATTTTGAGTCCTGGATGTCTACTTTCCCACTTTTCATTGTGACGCTCAGTTTGCTTTCTCAACTTAGCTTTCCTTTCTTCTTTGATTTTTGCCACGCTTTTCCTCTCTTGGGCACGCTTGTTGCTTCCTTTGGACACATTCCTTAAGCCACACTTTCTTATTTTCTTCTTTCTTCACCTACAAGTAATCAAAACAACCAATCAAAGTATCACTAAATTCACAAGGCTTATAAATCATTAAAAGAAGTTATGCATTTTTAATCCAAATTACTTACTTTAGCTTAAACCTCATGATTTAGCATCAATTACATGGTGGTTGTTTGATTCAAAGAAGTTATGCATTTTTAATCCAAATTACTTACTTAGAATGCAAGAAAGTGCATAAAACCTAATAAAAACAAAGAAAAAGGCTAGTGAAACTAGGCTAAGATGACTTGTCATCACAACACCAAACTTAAAACTTGCTTGTCCCCAAGCAAGAGAATAATTATGCTCAAAGGTTCTTTCAACACTACAAGAAAATATGTCTATTGCCACGTTTTTAAAGCGTGGCGAAAAGCTGAAAAAAGCGTGGCGATAGCTTTTCGCCACGCTTTTTGAGCTATCGCCACGCTTTTGAAAGGGTGGCCTCTTCAAGGGTGGCGGTTGCTCTGTCGCCACGCTTTTTCAAACCTATTGCCACGTTTTTTTTTTGCCACGTTTTTTATAGATTGTCACGTTTAAAAACGTGGCCATAGGTGGGAGATATGGCCACGCTTTTAAAGCGTGGCTGTATGTGAAAGATGTGGTCACGCTTTTAAAGCGTGGCAATAGAGGGAGATACGGCCACGCTTTTAAAGCGTGGCAAAGCATGGCAATAGAGGGAGATACGGCCACGCTTTTAAAGCGTGGCAATAGAGGGAGATATGGCCACGCTTTTAAAGCGTGGCAATAGGAGTAGATACGGTCATGCTTTTAAAGCGTGGCAATAACAAGAGATACGGCCGTTAAATCACAAAGCTCACTATCATTGCTGTCATGTTGAGAAAGAAATTCTACTGAAGTTCACATATCAAATACCCAACACATTCAAAATTGTATCAAAGTTAATATTAATTATTAAGAGCTAAATCCAAAATAAACTGTCTTACACCAGTAATCAAATCATTCGATTTGTAGTATCTTTCTATGATCTACTGTACCATAACCAAAATAATCATTCTAAAGACATCAATTGAAACCTAAAAGGTTGTCAAGAACTATACAATGGCATAGGAAACTTGAACAATACTAAACTAGTAACACAAGGTGTATTCCGAAGCGATCAAGAAGCATGAAATCAATCAGCCTAAGCATGTTCACCACGGATGCGGCGAGCAAGCTGAATGTCTTTGCGCATTATGGTGACCTCTTGGCATGGATGGCACACAAGTTGATGTCCTCAAACAAACCAACCAAGTAGGCTTCAGCAGCTTCGTGGAAAGCAAGGACAGCATGGTTCTGGAACCTCAAATCAGTCTGCAAACATAATAAATCAATCAATAAATAGGAATCATTACATATTTTACAGCAAAAAATAACCCAACGCACCAGGACTAAGATAAAAAGGGGTTAATTAGATTGGCTCGCCTTCTGCTTCCTTATCACAGCAGATATAGCTGGTGTTGACAATATACCTTCCCGTATTAGAAAGATAAGTTATCCTAAATTTCTATTAAGAGAGTCATGTTAATAATAATACACACTAGAGGATTGTGAACAATAAGGTGATGCACTAGTCCATCAAAGATTTTTTATCCTTATGATGATGTCATTTACTGCCATATTTGTCCTTAAGTAGAGACGTATATTTTTTAAACCCAACTTTATTTTCTTTGTCTAAAATTCTGCCCTGCCAAAATTTACCCCATATTTGAATCAGATAATTGTTCATTCCGATTGAATAAGAGCGGATTAAATACTTATGAATTTGGATAGTAATATCACCTCATAATTAGCTCAAGTGGTTGCTCACTTCATTTTTAATTAATTGTCAAATTTTAAATAATTAGTTAGCTTGGATAAGAATATGATTAACATATACTAGAATTATACAAATTAAAATAAACTTATAAAATTATTTTTAATATCAATAATCACTTAATTTTTAAATTATTTTACTAACTTGTTCTCTCTCATTTATTGATTTAAGGGTATGAATAGAAAAATAAAATTAATATCATATTAGTTTAATTTGTTAACTGAGTAATTATTTGTGGAAAATAAAAATAAAAGTAGAGCGTTAATTAATAATAAGAGGATTAATTTTTATATAATGAGTCTAACTAAAAATGAGCTATGTAAGAGTAAAAATTTATTAAAAAATAATTTAAACATATTTTTTTTTTAAAAGAGAATAAATGAAACATTAAATTATGGG
>NW_015496088.1:24580-27634 GCF_000816755.2 Arachis ipaensis
AGAAACAGAGACAGGGTAAGCAATTTTTTTAACAAAATTAAATTTGATAGCTAAAATAATGCATTCAAAAGCTAAACCTGCGCAGCTTAAAATTAAATTAAACAGTTTTCTATTGCAGATCCCACTGATGACAGGGCTTCCATTGGTATTGCAGGATAGCACACTCTCTGCATATATCAGCAATTCAATTTGACTAAACACACAATATACATTGAACAATTCCAAAACCCTCGCCTATCAAAGAAAGAAAAAGTTAACCAAAACTTGGAACACACACATGGCACAACTGAAACAAAGTTCACACCAAAACCAAACTTCTTGTGCCTGCTTTATCTCTCAATTTATTCTAAATTACATTTACTCACAGCTTTTATATCTTGTTTTACCCTCTTTATTAATGCTCTGTTGATAATAATGCTTTTCTGCTGCTCATGCATCTTGGAAATTCATTTTCCAATGTTACACTACCTTTAAAAACCTATACTTTTCTGTAAGGTAAATGTTTAGGGTCTAGGGTAGGAAGAAGAAGAAGGGAATGAGAGGAAGGGAAAGGGAAAAAGAGTTTGAGTCTCAATAGAATTCGATGACAAATGTAATAATGAGTTGAATTACTCAGTTCCATTCAATTCTGCTAATAGGCCTGACTCTTTTTCGGTTGATATAACTGAATGTGGGATCATTTTCTAACTGACTTGAACAGTTAAACTAAATCTTGCATGTGGGAAGTGAGCTGCATCATTCAGTGCCCCCAAACCAAGTTGGGATTCTGCTAGTGATGTAGAGTGACATTATATTTTGACATCTCAAAACTTCAAATGTTAGTTGGAACAGTAGGATACCATTTTGTCTTAAATTCTATGCAGTTTTACATGCCACATGTTATAGAAAAAGTTGTTCCCTAATATGAATTAGCAAATAGTAATAATAATAAAATAAAAACACTCCAAATGAAAATTATGTGACATAAGAAAAGTGAATACACATCATCTCCTGTCTAGAACTTAAAGACCAACTACAAAGAAATGTTAAATGAAGAAAATGGAATCTACCAGAAAATCCATCTACATTTTCTAGTATCCCATAAAACAAGCAGGATAAAAAGGAAGTTATGAATTACGAATGGTAGCTTTTCTGAAAAGGAATTGGGAACCGATCTTCAAGAAAATAATGGTGTATACAAGTGCTGGAAAGCAGAAAAAAGGAATTTTATTGGACAAAATTTACACAAGATAACAGAATAATAAAATTTAGGAAGCTTATCACCTATTCCATTGTACAATTCTGGGATCGAAACCTGAGTGATCAAAATAAAATAAGAACAGAGAGCACTTAACCAAAATTGACATGAGAACACCAAACAACAAATTAAAATCAAATAAATAAAAAACTGCAACCACAAAAGTTAGAGAACAAATTCAAAATCAACAAAAATCAAGAACAGAACAGAAACTGACAGTGAAAAAGTATGTTATAAGGAAAAGCACAACAAAGGATGCTATAAGTGAAAACATTCTTCGGCCGGATTTTTTCTCAAAGACCTGAAAGAAGGTACAACATAATTAAAAGAGTAGGGAAAAAAAGTAGAGAAGAAAACAAATACAAAGAAAAATCAGAACCAGATGAAAACTCTACTGCAAAAGCCATATGGTTTTACAATTCCACAATCCACATACCATTTTGAATTTGTCCACAGTTCCTGAAAGAACTCCTCTTGAAGAATCCATGTCATTCCCCTAAACAAATACCAACATTTTATCAAAGAAAAACAAAAAAGTAGCAGTGCAAATGGTAAATATTTTTTATAGTTATATGCAAACCATGCGGTCCAGCATCCGGTTATGACTATCCACCTCCTCGTGTATATCACTTGAGATCTGTTACAATCACATCAACAACACGTTAACAATTCAAAATAATGAGAAGGTTACCAACAGCTGAAAAGAAATAAATGAGGAAATGATCATAATTCACAGCGTTCTTCAAGTATAATATACAGGAAGAACAAACTTAGGTCTAGATTATTTTACAAGAAAAATTAAACTTACTCTTTTCAACAAACTGACTCAATCTTGCAATCCACCCATTGCTCGCTCGTTATCTTGTTCATCAATTTCATTATAGGAGGAGTAAAGTGATGATGCTCGGATGCCTCCCTCCTCAATGCCGTCAAACAGAGCAACTCTGCTATTCCGGGCGTTGATGAGATATTTTGGAGGAAAAATAAATCTCTCCCAAAACACACAAATCTAACCGGCAAGTGTACCGGGTCGTATCAAGTAATAAAAACTCACGGGAGTGAGGTCGATCCCACAGGGATTGAAGGATTGAGCAATTTTAGCTTAGTGGTTGATTTAGTCAAGCAAATCAAGATTTGGTTGATTGTTTTGTGACTTGCAGAATTAAATTGCATTGAAGTAAAGAGAACAAGAAATAAATTGCTGAAACGTAAAGGACAAGAAATTAAATAGCAGAAACTTAAAGTGCAAGAAATGTAAATTACGGAATCTTAAAGTGCAAGAAATGTAAACAACTGGAATTGTAAAGGGAATTGGGGAATGGATTTGCAGAATTTAAACAAGGAAGAGTTGAATTGCATTAAACAGAAGAGTAAAAGCTATTTGGGATTGAACCGGATATGAAGCAGAAAAGTAAATGAACATAGAAAGCAGTAAACAAAGAAATGAAATAGGAAATGTAGATCTCAGGACCCAGAGACTAGAAAACCAAGTCTAGATCTCAATGCCTTCCTAGATCCAACAAGAACAATTGCAAGGAGAATGTAAATTGCAAAGAAAAGAGATGAGGAGCAATTAACAGAAAATTGAATTCAATTAACAGTAAAGAACAGAGAGATCCAAGATTGAGATTGAAACAGAATTTCTTCAATTCTCCAATCCAAGATCCAAGGCAAGTGTAAAATGAAATTGAAAGCAATGAAAACAAAGAAATTAAATTTTCTCCAAGCTTTCTTCACATATCATTAATCAACCAAACTCATCAAAGCTATGCTCAAAATCATGAGATATTCATTCTTTCATAATATGCAACAAATAT
>NW_015496088.1:27751-29031 GCF_000816755.2 Arachis ipaensis
CTTTTGTTCTGCCACTGCCACTTTTTGGCTATTTTTTTTCTTTCCTTCTTTTTGTTTTTCTTTCTAACCAAGGAATTTAATTTAATTGAGATTCATAGACAGTAAGCCACTCTTTACTTAGAAGGAGATATCCTGGCTCTTTATTCACTAAAAGTGAGCTAATATACAATCACACACATACCACCACTTACTTTTATTCTACTTCTATCTGACAGAGACTATCTTGCTTCACATTCAAACTGTTCTTTTATTGAATTAAAAGTGCAGGGGACAACACATGCTTCTTGTTAAGTGAAAATGAACACACAAGCACACACATAAGCTAGTTTACTTATTCTAAGGGAAGTTTGAATCTGTTTGAACTAAATGAACACTTTATCAAGACATCAATCAAAAATATTTCCCAACAGTAAAGGTTAAGTATAGATACAACCTATTGGTTTGCATTTCTTTTGTTCTTCTTTCTGTTGTGCCCTTTTTTGAGTCTTTATGCATGGGACCTTCAATTGGTGGTTAATTCCCACTTAATTCCTTGCTACTTCTTCTGATTCAACAGGTTAACTCTGGGCAAACTTTTGTGTCCTTGCTAAAGGTTAAGATATTGGGACTAAACAAAAATAGTTAAGTTGTTGAATAATCTGTTTGATTGCTTGGAACTAGCAATGTGCAGGAAGTTAGAATGAAGTTTTGGTGGAACACCAAACTTAGCATCTTGCATTCTTCCTTCAATTGTTTTTGGTGTGCAACACCAAACTTAGCTTCTTGCAATACATAGCAGTTATCCAACACTCTTATTGAAAAAGTTATGAAAAGAAAACTACCTCCGGTTGGGTTGCCTCCCAACAAGCGCTCTTTTATTGTCACTAGCTTGACATTGAGACTTTCTTTTATGGTGGTTGGTGCTTGTAGGGCCTCAATTTTTCTCCTCTGACCGTGATCCTCTTCTTTGTTTTCTGGTGTTCTATTTCAGCATGCTCTAATGATAGTATGTTGCTGACAGTGTAGTAATCCTCGGTTTGTTGATTTGCCCCCCAGCTGTTGATATATCAGCTGCACTTTGTCACCTTTGGAAAGCCCCTCTGTTGGAATCTTTCTATTCTTCCAACCCCTTTTTGCTTTGTTTCTGCGTTTCATCTTTCCTTTTGTTGTTCTTTCTTTTCTGGCCGTAGGTTTTCCTTGGGGACCTCTCTTTTTAGTGTCTAATACTCTAACCTCCTCTTGGGCTTTTTCATCAGTCTGCACAATCCTTAGCATTGGGATGTTGTTGTGACTTTCCTGGT
>NW_015496088.1:29069-35042 GCF_000816755.2 Arachis ipaensis
ATTGGTTGAGGTTGGGGTAGTTGTTTTGAGGTTTTCTGTAGGGGTTTTGGCTAGTCTGCTGCTGGTTGTGATTTTGGTTGCTTCTTGGGTTATGTTGGTTTGAATTCCTCTGCCATGGTTGTTGGTTTTGGGTATGGTTATCTCCCCATCAGAGGTTTGGGTGGTTCTTCCAGGATGGATTGTATGTATCACCATACACTTCATTTGGTCCTTGGTTGTGCATATACTGTACTTGCTCTTGTTGTTGTTCTTCTTGAGTTTCTGGGAAATGTAGATCTCAGGACCTAGAGACTAGAAAACCAAGTCTAGATCTCAATGCCTTCCTAGATCCAACAAGAACAATTGCAAGGAGAATGTAAATTGCAAAGAAAAGAGATGAGGAGCAATTAACAGAAAATTGAATTCAATTAACAGTAAAGAACAGAGAGATCCAAGATTGAGATTGAAACAGAATTTCTTCAATTCTCCAATCCAAGATCCAAGGCAAGTGTAAAATGAAATTGAAAGCAATGAAAACAAAGAAATTAAAGTTCAAAAGCTCTCCGAAAACTATTATGAAAATTCCAAAAGGAAAGCTCCCTGAAGAACTTGAATTCTATCCTATTTATACACTTTCTTCCAATGATCTTCAAGCCTTGAGTTGGGCTTTTGCTCTTGGTGGAATTGGGTTAAAAGAGGCCTTGGTTGATTGCTCTTGAAGTTTGAAGAAGAACCGAAGTGAACCAATTGAACCGGTTTTGAGGTTGGCAAAAGTTGGACCAAAAGTTTGAGCCAAAGTTAGAGGTCTAACTTTGGCTCCAACTTTTCATAGCAGCCAGCACAATTTGCTGGTGTGAACGTTGGTGCCAACGTTAGGGGTCTAACTTTGACCCTAACGTTGGCAATGCCTTGTGTGCTAGTGGCGCCAACGTTAGCCACCAAGTTAGGGGGCTAACGTTGGCGCAAACTTTTGCTCCTTCCCCATTGTAATTCATGTGCCAACGTTAGCCTCCAAGTTAGGGGGCTAACGTTGGCGCAAACGTTGGATGGCCAGGGAGGAATTCATGTGCCAACGTTAGCCTCCAAGTTAGGGGGCTAACGTTGGCGCAAACTTTTGGTGCCCAGGGGAGAATTTTCAAGTTCCAACGTTAGCCTCCAAGTTAGGGGGCTAACGTTTGGGCTAACTTTTCAACCAAAAGTTTGTGCAAAAGTTTGATGCTAACTTTAGGTCCAGCTTCTTGCTTCCCGGTTCAATTTCACTTATTCCATTGTCCTCTCTTCACTCCTAGCCATTCCTTCTTGCTTCAACCTTTCTCCAAGCTTTCTTCACCTATCATTAATCAACCAAACTCATCAAAGCTATGCTCAAAATCATGAGATATTCATTCTTTCATAATATGCAACAAATATAGCCTAAAACCTCATGAAATGGCATGAATTCATATATGGTTGGTTCAATCAAGGGAAACATGAAAATCTACTCAATTAGCTTGCTTGTAGCTCAAGAAAGTGCATAATTCTAAACAAAACAAAAGAAAAAGACTAGCTAAAATTGGCTAGGATGACTTGTCATCAGGCGTCTCTGAAACAGGGAAAAGGTTTATAACAAAATAGAGGCAAAAGTTAGATAATAAACAAAAGCAAGGTGATTTCCTTTGCATAAACCATACATTGAAACAGTTTTACAGTCTTTCCATCAGACATCTCCATGATTTCATAAAATGTTCAAGATAAGCAAATTATCTATGAGGAACAAAAAATTTGTTTCAGTATTTCTACCGTCACCTGTGAATGCTTGCGTATTTCAAAATAACAAACTTGTAAGTTAAAATAACCCTTCACAAGTTATCAAAATCCCAAAAGAACTAATCAAAGGGGGGAAAACGAAATACAGATAGTTTCATAAAATAAGGATAGTTTCATAAAATTAGCTTACTAGATACTAGTATCAAGATTATTCATAAAACCAACCCGAAATACGGTTAAAGCATTTCATCAAACATGTTGAGTGCGGTAAACTTGAAACGAAATAAGAGAATTCAAAGCTTAGTATCAATGTGATAGAGAAGAGAACATAATATTGTATACTTTAATTCAGTCTATGAAAAAGATCCAAACCACTGCCAAATCAAATAGTTACTTATAGTAATAGAAATAAGAAGTCGCAGAGTTTCAAGCAGAGTATTGGTGTTGTGTGAGTGTATTGTCTGGTGGTGGGTTTAGGGAACTCACGGCGGCGACAAAAGAGAGCAGTTCGACAGCTAGGTGGAGCGCACGGGTTGGTCGCAGAGTTTGAAGCAGGGCAACGTGGCTTCCAGACGAACGCGAACGCGAACGGTGAACGGCGAAGAACGCGAATGAAGACGACGGCTGAACGAAGACGCGAACGTTAACGGCAACCAACGGCGGCGGAAGCGCGGCTGAGCAGACAAAGACGACGGACGCCGAGCTCGAGGAAGCAGCTGCGATCGGTGACAGCGAACGGGGGTTGAAGACTTGGAGCACGAGGGAAGCTAGATGGACGGACGGACGGCAGCAGTATGCCACTCCTTGCGGCGGCGGTGGTGTAGGCTTACAGTGCTAGGGTTTTTTGGCTGAGTTTCTGTGAATGAAAGAAACGGAGGGAGAAAGGGAGAAAGGAGCTTCAGAACCAAGAGTGAAGGGTTTCGAGTGACGAAGGCGAAGGGTGAAGGGCGAAGGGCGAAGGGTTCACGGCGATGGGCGAAGGGTTCACGGCGAAGTGCGAAGGGTGAGGGTGAAGGGCTAAGGCTAATGGGAGGCGCTCTTCAGGCTTAGGGTTTCGAGTGATTAGGGTTAGTGGATCTTTGGGTTGGGTACCGGGTTGGGAGCCGGGTCAGGGGCCGGGTTAGGGTCAATGGGTTGGAGCCCCTCTCGCCACGCTTTTAAAACGTCACTGTTTTGCTCTACGGCCACGCTTTTGAAGCGTGGCAAAAAAGAACCTTTTGGCCACGCTTTTAAAGCATGCCAAAAGCGTATTAGGATATGGCCACGCTTTGTAAGCGTGGCCGTAATGAAACCCTATCGCCACGCTTTCAAAACGTCCTTGTTTCTCTCTATGGCCACGCTTTTGAAGCATGGCAAAAAAAAAGCGTGGCCGTTTCTCTAACCAATTGCCACCCATACAAAAGCGTGGCCATTGATACTTTTCGCCACGCTTTTGAAGCGTGGCAATAAAAAAAGTGGCCAAATCTCTAATCTATTGCCACCCTCATAAAAGCGTGGCCATTGACCATAGGCCTTTTTTCTTGTAGTGCAATTAGCATGGATTTGAAGAATTACATGTAATATCCTGTGAGTGAAGTGATTAAGTGACAGTAGAGTGAACTCTAAATTATATGCTCATGCAAGGGCTTCAGTGCTTACTAGTCCCTACATCTTGGGAGTCTTAGGTGATGACAAGTCATCTTAGCCTAGTTTCACTAGCCTTTTTCTTTGATTTTATTTGGTTTTATGCACTTTCTTGCATTCTAAGTAAGTAATTTGGAATGAAAATGCATGGTTTCTTTGAATCAAACAACCACCATTTAATTGATGCTAAATCATGAGGTTTAAGCTAAATTTAATTGATTTTTAATGATTTATAAACCTTGTGAATTTGGTGATACTTTGATTGGTTGTTTTGATTACTTGTAGGTGAAGAAAAGAAAAAAATAAAAAAAGCGTAGCCTAAGGAGCATGATCTAAGCAAAGAAAGAAAGCGTGGCACAAAGAAGAGAAGTGTGGCTTAAGGAAGGAAAAGCGTGGGTGAAATCAAGAAACAAGGGCACAAAGCTCTTGCCAAGAGCTTTATCAAGAATACATGAAGAAGGAACCAAGAGCCAAGCTCTTGGCAAAGAGCTTTGAAGCTCTTGCCAAAGAGCTTTTTCGTGCATGCCTTGGAGAAAATCAAGAAGGAAAAGCTCACTAATGCACTCACCAAGACTTGAACCCATGACCAAGAGGAGGGGGGCCAGCGCTACTTCACAAGGAAAAACAAGCCAAAATTGGCTTGTTTTCATTCACCAAGGTTCGAACTAAGTCCCTCAAGGAAGCAAGGCCTTGTGCGCCACTCATATGCCAAGGAAAATTGGCTTGTCTTCCTTCACCAAGGATTGAACCGGGCACCTCAAGGAAGCAAGACTTTGGGGGCTTCTCTAGTGCCAAGGAAATTAGCTCCACAAGCTCTCCACCTAAGACTTGAACCAAGGACCTCAAGGACAAGTAAAGCTCTTGCCAAGAGCTCTCAAGCTCTTGCAAAGAGCTTTGTTCTCTTGGACCGTGCGCAACACATTGGAAGAAAAGGGAACCAAAGCTCTTGGCCAAAGCTCTTGCCAAGAGCCTAACTCTTCCCTGGGAGGTGCACCATGGGCTGAAAATTGAACTAAAAATCCAAATTAATTCATTTCTTCACCAAATCAAAAGCCCATCCAAATTCCAAAATCCAAGAATAGTAGATCTACTTTACTTCAATCCACATTTTACTCTTTTGTTTTGTTGCAATTTACTTCCTCTTGTTTAAATTCTGCAATCCCAACTCCCAATCCCTTTTATAATTCAAGCAATTTACATTTCTTGCACTTTAAGATTTAGTTATTTACATTTCTTGCAATCTAAGTTTCTGTAATTTACATTACTTGCACTTTAAGATTCAGCACTTTTACTTTCTTTGCTCTTTCATTTACTGCAATTTCCCCCTCTCCCTTTACATTTCAAGCAATTTAGTTTCTGTTAGATACAAACCACTCAACCAATACTTGATTCGCTTGACTAAATCAACCACTAAACTAAAATTGCTCAATCCTTCAATCCCTTGGGATCGACCTCACTCATGTGAGTTATTATTACTTGATGCGACCCGGTCCACTTGCCGGTGAGTTTTGTGTTGGATCGTTTTCCACACCATCATTAGGTCTTAGAACTTTCATCCAAATAATATCATGGAGATCTCTCTATAGGTAATCACCTTGAAGCAACTTATAGTTTCTGTGCTTTGGCTTTGACTCTAAGTGTCATGTCTCAAAGTGGCTCTTTAGATAAGCTTTCAATCAATACTCCTAAACCAGTTGGTTTTAAGGTATTAGGTGTTGAAGCACCCCTTAGGATTTACTTACTCAAGCCTCTCTCTTTGACACAATTCGACCACAAGCATTTACTAGGATAATAACTCTTTGAGTTCTTGTTTCTTTTCTGCCTAGCAATTGATGCTCAGAGCCTTGGGCCATGTTCTCTTTGTTTTTATATCTTCTTTATTTTCTTTTGTTTGCTGCTTCTTGGATCAATAAATGTTCGAAAATCTCCACAATAATTCTTTGAACTCTATGTTCTGCCTATGAGCTCCCATGCAAGTTTTTATAAGCATTCAACCTCAATGCATAATCACGCAACCAGAACCACCACTTCTCCTAATCTTTTGCTTGCCTCAAAATTGTTTAATTCCTCAATCCTTCTTTTCAAAGAACTATCATGTGGTGCCCCTTTTTTTTTTAAATCTTGAGTGCACGCAAGTTTGAAAAGTGTAGTGTTGTGAATAATCAAGCATCTTAATTATTGAATTACAGAAAAACTATACTATGCAGACAGGCAGGGGTATTATATCACTTTCAATCATAGCAGTATCTGATATAAAATAATCACTGAACAATACAACCTTTTGGAATTTATTTGCTGTCCTCCTCATCATCATCATCATTGCTGGTCTTCACATTCCTCTTTCATCTCTTTGATTGATGATACTTAATCTTTCCAAAAGTTTGTATGGTGCTCTGCAGTGATATTGAAAGTTGCTTGTTCCCCAAGCACTTGAAAAATGGTTAGCATGCATTAATTATTTGTGGGCTTTTGAACTTACTTTGGTGTGAGAACACCAAACTTAGTACCTTGCCAGTGGTTCTCATGCATAAAATTAACCATATGTGAAATTCTTTTTCTTTTTCAAAAGCAATAAAACTGAAAACTAGGAAACAGCAGAATAGTTAACTAGTTTATCTAAATGCT
>NW_015496088.1:35311-40237 GCF_000816755.2 Arachis ipaensis
TTTCTGTGATGCTTTTCTTGGATGATTGATTCCTTCCCCATAGCCTTCTCACTTTCCTCCATGACTGCTTTCCCTTTTTTCAACCTAGCAGCTTTTTCGTTGTTCTTTGGGTCGTCTTTGGTGACCCTGGGAGACATATTTGCCATCCGCTCGCTTGTTTCTGCAAGGTGCTTAGCCAGTTGTTCCATTTGCCTCTCAATTTTTCTGAGTGAGGCTTCTTGGTTTTTGCTTATCATTTCTTGATTTTTTTTTTGCTTCTTCCTGCTCTATTAGTGCCATCTCTTGAGCTTTCACGAATCTCTCCATCATCATTTCTAGAACATAGATTCTTTGAAAGTTTAGAATTGGTCGTGGTTGTGTTAACTGTGATGGTTGATGAGAGTCATTTTGGGTGAGGTGTGAGGTATGATGGGGTTGGGATTGTGTGCATTGGGATGGCGCGTGATGGTTGTTGTTGTGAAGGTGGTTTTTATGCTGGTTTTTGAAGTTGGGGTAGTTGCAGTTAAAGTCCCTGGGTTTTTGATTTTGGTGTTTGACCCCCCTCCAGTTGGAATGAGTTCTCCAGGGTGGGGTGTACACATCATTCTGAGATCTGTGTTGGAACATGCCAGAGGAACTGTTTGGAGAGTGTGATTGTTCATAACTTTGTTGCTCATGGTTAATTGCTCCAAAACCTTGTTCAGGTTGATTCCAACCGTATGAGTTTTGAGTTAGGTTGTATGCATGTACTACAGCATTTCGCAGCTCATTGATTTTTCTGACCATCATATCTACTTGTTGTAGAGTCTGCTGATGCATCTGCTTGTTTTGGTTCATGACTGCACGGACACCTTCAATTTCCTTCTCTTGTGTGAAAGGTTGCACTTCTGCCTCTGGTTTAACAATTCCCTGAGGTGGTTTCAACTTGGCCAGGAGTTCACTCATTAGTTCTTCCCATCCGATGATGCTTCCTTGTGGGAAAGCTTCAAACCATTGAGCCACATCGTTCATGGTGATGAGTGGGTGCTTCAAGTTATGGGTTGCATTATCATCTAAGGTGGGGACATTACTCCCATGATTATTGGAATTCGTTGAGTTCCCCTCCATGGTCTGCACAATCAAAAACGATCCAAATAAAGATAGAGTATATTCATGCCAGAATATGATTAGAGGATTAGTTGACACAATGTGTCAAACAGTTGATAAACTTAAAAGATTAATGGACGAAAATTGCTTCTCTCGTATATTCAACAAGCTAAAGCATGAGAATCATACAAAGCCAGGGAAACAAAGAAAACTTCACTCTATTGCTAAAGTGAAGTTTCAGTTAGTTCAAGCAAAAATTCAAACAGTTAGTGGGTTAGTCAAAAATTAAAGAAACAGAAAAGAAAAAGTGCTTGATCTATATCTCCACTTCACTTAATCATTGTCAATCTAATCAATCCCCGTCAACGGCGCCAAAAACTTGATGTGTGGAAAACGATCCAACACAAAACTCACCGACAAGTATACCGGGTCGCATCAAGTAATAATAACTCACATGAGTGAGGTCGATCCCACAGGGATTGAAGGATTGAGCAATTTTAGTTTAGTGGTTGATTTAGTCAAGCAAATCAAGATTTGGTTGAGTGATTTGTGATTGCAGAAACTAAATTGCTTGAAATGTAAAGGGAGAAGGGGGAATTGCAGTAAATGAAAGAGTAGGAAAGTAAATGTGCTGAATCTTAAAGAACAAGTAAGGTAAATTGCAGAAACTTAGATTGTAAGAAATGTAAATAACTGAAGCTTAAAGTGCAAGAAATGTAAATTGCTTGAATCATAAAAGGAATAGGGAATGAGGATTGCAGAAATTAAATAAGCAAGAGTAAGTTGCAATAAACAGAAGAATAGAGGATTAATTGAATTAAACTAGATCTCAACAGAGAAGTAAAAATGCTTTGAGAATTTAAAAACAAAGAATGAGCAATGCTTAATTTGCAGCAATTTAAAAGAGGTTGAAGATCTCAGGAGTGAAAGAGACTAGATAACAAGTCTAGATCTCAAATCCTTCCTTGATCCAACAAGAACAATTGCAAAGGAGATAAAGAAAAGTAAATTGCAGAATTAAAGAGAAGATGAAGCAGTAAAGTAAACAGAAATAGAAATTCAATTATGCAGAGAAAGTAAACAAGAGATCTCAAGGTGAGATTGAAACAGAAGTTCTTCAATTCTTCACCCAAGATCAAAAGCAAGAAAAGTAAAGAGTGCTCAAGCAAGAACCAGGAAGAAGAGAGATCAATTCTCCTTCCGAATTCTCTAAGACCCAAATTCAAAAGTAAAAAGCTCAAAAATAAAAATGACAATTCAAAGGAAAAATTCAAAGTGAAATCTAGAGGTCCAAAAAAAGTCCACAATTACATCAAACTAGCTCCTATTTATACACTTTCTATTCTTGGATTTTGGAATTTGGATGGGCTTTTGATTTGGTGAAGAAATGAATTAAGTTGGATTTTTAATTCAATTTTCAGCCCAAGTGCACCTCCCAGGGGCAAGCTCAGTTGGAAAACCAACCTGAGCCCCCAAGTGTTGCTGTCCGTGTCAAGTGTGGTGCGTCCAGCCTTGGCCATGCTCCATTACACTAGAGCTCAGTTGGACTTTTGAACTGAGCTCTAAGTGTGTCAATGTTGTGCGCTTCATGGGATCCTGGCCGTGTCAAGGTGCACATCATGACACCATTTGTTGCGCCAAAATGTTGCTTGGTCGTGTCAAAGTGTGGGGGAGAAGGGGGGAAGTAGTGCTCAGTTGGAAAAACCAACTGAGCTTCCCTTGTGTAGCGCTTAGCTTTCGGCCTCAAGGTCCCAGGTTCAACACTTGGTGGAGGAAGTCTTGAAGCTAATTTCCTTGGATGAGTGGGCGCTCCTCCTTCCCCTTTCATGGAGCTCCTTGGTTCGAACCCTCCTGAATGCATCTTGGCTCATTTTCTTGTAGCTAAGTGGTGCTCCTTCCTTATGTTTCAAAGAATTCCCAAGTTCCAAACTTGGCCCAAGCATTTTAGTTCATTTCCTTGCAAGCTGAATGGCGCCCCTCCCTTGTGTTTCAAAGGATTCCCAAGTTCGAATCCTAGAGGAGGCATTTTGGCTAATTCTTCATGATTTTCCTTTGTGAGGAACGTTCCTTGCCTCCCCTTGTCCTTGGTTCAAATCTTGGTGGCTTCATTTATGGGATTTTTGCTTTGATTTAATTTTTGAGAGCCCCCGATAAAGCTCAATTTGTGAACTGAGCTTCATGTTGCCTCCTTGCTTTCTTTAGTGCTCAGTTAACTAATTAAACTGAGCTTGGTGCTTTGCTCTTTCCCACTTTTCATTGTGACGCTCAGTTTGCTTTCTCAACTTAGCTTTCCTTTCTTCTTTCATTTTTGCCACGCTTTTCCTCTCTTGGGCATGCTTGTTGCTTCCTTTGGACACATTCCTTAAGCCACGCTTTCTTATTTTCTTCTTTCTTCACCTACAAGTAATCAAAACAACCAATCAAAGTATCACTAAATACACAAGGCATATAAATCATTAAAAATAAATTAAATTTAGCTTAAACCTCATGATTTAGCATCAATTACATGGTGGTTGTTTGATTCAAAGAAGTTATGCATTTTTAATCCAAATTACTTACTTAGAATGCAAGAAAGTGCATAAAACCTAATAAAAACAAAGAAAAACGCTAGTGAAACTAGGCTAAGATGACTTGTCATCAACACCTAAAGGCAAGCCGTAATGGCCTCATCTTTGGCAAGCTCCTCCGGTTTTTTTTCAAAGTTTTTTCCGGTTTTTTTTTTCGGTTTTCTTTTTCGGTTTTTTTTTTTTTAATACGTTGTTCTAACTCTCGTTCTTTAATTGAAGCTATCCCGAGGAGGACACATAAAGGCGAGCCGTAATGGCCTCATCTTTGGCAAGCTCCTCCGATTTTTTTCCGGTTTTTTTTTTTTTTAACGTTGTGCTGACTCTCATTCTTTAAACGACGCTATCCCGAGGAGGACACCTAAAGGCGAGCCGTAATGGCCTCATCTTTGGCAAGCTCCTCCGATTTTTTTTCATAGTTTTTTTCCGGTAATTTTTTTTACGTTGTGCTGACTTTCGTTTTTTAAATGACGCTATCCCGAGGAGGACACCTAAAGGCAAGCCGTAATGGCCTCAACTTTGGCAAGCTCCTCCAGTTTTTTTCATAGTTTTTTTCACGGTTTTTTTCCGATTTTTTTTTCTTTTTTTTTTTACGTTGTGCTGACTCTCGTTCTTTAAATGACGTTATCCTGAGGAGGACACCTAAAGGCGAGCCGTAATGGCCTCATCTTTGGCAAGCTCCTCCGGTTTTTTTCACAGTTTTTTTCCCAGTTTTTGCCTGGTTTTTTTTTTTTATCTTGTGCTGACCCTCGTTCTTTATATGACGCTATCCCGAGGAGGACACATAAAGGCGAGCCGTAATGGCCTCATCCTTGGCAAGCTCCTCCGATTTTTTCACAGTTTTTTTCGGTTTGTTTTTTTCCAGTTTTTTTTCAGGCTTTTTTTTTCCATTTTTTTTTACGTTCTGCTGACCCTCGTTCTTTAAATGACGCTATTTCGAGGAGGACACCTAAAGGCGAGCCGTAATGGCCTCATCTTTGGCAAGTTCCTCCGGTTTTTTTCACAGTTTTTTTCCCGAATTTTTTTCCGATTTATTTTTTTCCGGTTTTTTCCAGTTTTTTTTCTTTTTTTTCTGCTGACCCTCGTTCTTTAAATGACGCTATCCCGAGGGGGACACCTAAAGGCGAGCCATAATGGCCTCATCTTTGGCAAGCTCCTCCGGTTTTTTTCATAGTTTTTTCCCAAATTTTTTTTCCTTTTTTTTCCAGTTTTTTTTTTCTGCTGACCCTCGTTCTTTAAATGACGCTATCCCGAGGAGGACACCTAAAGGCGAGCCGTAATGGCCTCATTTTTGGCA
>NW_015496089.1:0-1207 GCF_000816755.2 Arachis ipaensis
TAGGTGTTTTACTACGAACCACAAGTTTCATGTTGAACGCAGTACTCATACCGGCAATTATAATCAAGGGTTTTTCTATCAACCCCCATTCACTTCGGAGATAACCTCGGACATATTTTTCAAATATAAAAAAAGTAAGCATCCTGCCACGAAGCCAAGTAATTAATTAGACCGAATCCTTTTTGTTTTTTACAAAATCCAATATACAATAAATAAAAAATAGCAAGTCAATCTTCAAGAATTTCACCGTAATGGAAATGGAAAAGACTCATACAAAACTTATACAACAAAAATAGCAGGAGAAATAAAAAATGCAGGGTCCTTTGTCTGCTTGGTTAGTCAAACATGGACTTGTTCATAGATCTTTGGGTTTCGACTACCAAGGAATCGAAACTTTACAAATAAAGCCCGAAGATTGGCATTCCATTGCTGTCATCTTATATGTATATGGTTACAATTATCTACGTTCCCAATGTGCCTATGATGTAGCACCAGGAGGACTGTTAGCTAGTGTGTATCATCTTACAAGAATAGAGTCTGGGATAGATCAACCGGAAGAGGTATGCATAAAAGTATATGTACCAAGGAAAAATCCCCGAATTCCTTCTATTTTCTGGGTTTGGAAAAGTGCGGATTTTCAAGAGAGGGAATCTTATGATATGTTAGGAATCTCTTATGAAAATCATCCGCGTCTGAAACGTATTTTAATGCCCGAAAATTGGATAGGATGGCCTTTGCGTAAAGATTATATCGCCCCCAATTTTTATGAAATACAAGATGCTTACTAAATGATAAAAATACAAAAACAAATCTGGCATTTCGACAACCAAAAAGAAAAATATTCAAGGAATATCCATTCATTCTCTTAGAGACCAAAAAAGTAATTGAAGTTCAATCAGCCAGAATAAAAGAATAATGGAAGTCCCATTCCCATATAGGGATTGGATAGATAACAAAATTCACAACAATAATGTGGGTGGGTATTGCAAAAAAGATTTGGGTAAGGATTCATTGAGATTGTAAATTTTGAACAATACTTTTTTCGTATGAGCCAAGCCAATAGGATGAACTGAAAAAGTTCTGCATCATGAACTATGTAACGTTCACATCAATATCTATTCTATTATATTGCCGCGAAAAAGAAAGTAACATGAAAGCAAAGGAGATGCAGAAAATAGAAATGAAATAACAAAGGAAAATACAAAGG
>NW_015496089.1:34616-40074 GCF_000816755.2 Arachis ipaensis
CCTTTGTATTTTCCTTTGTTATTTCATTTCTATTTTCTGCATCTCCTTTGCTTTCATGTTACTTTCTTTTTCGCGGCAATATAATAGAATAGATATTGATGTGAACGTTACATAGTTCATGATGCAGAACTTTTTCAGTTCATCCTATTGGCTTGGCTCATACGAAAAAAGTATTGTTCAAAATTTACAATCTCAATGAATCCTTACCCAAATCTTTTTTGCAATACCCACCCACATTATTGTTGTGAATTTTGTTATCTATCCAATCCCTATATGGGAATGGGACTTCCATTATTCTTTTATTCTGGCTGATTGAACTTCAATTACTTTTTTGGTCTCTAAGAGAATGAATGGATATTCCTTGAATATTTTTCTTTTTGGTTGTCGAAATGCCAGATTTGTTTTTGTATTTTTATCATTTAGTAAGCATCTTGTATTTCATAAAAATTGGGGGCGATATAATCTTTACGCAAAGGCCATCCTATCCAATTTTCGGGCATTAAAATACGTTTCAGACGCGGATGATTTTCATAAGAGATTCCTAACATATCATAAGATTCCCTCTCTTGAAAATCCGCACTTTTCCAAACCCAGAAAATAGAAGGAATTCGGGGATTTTTCCTTGGTACATATACTTTTATGCATACCTCTTCCGGTTGATCTATCCCAGACTCTATTCTTGTAAGATGATACACACTAGCTAACAGTCCTCCTGGTGCTACATCATAGGCACATTGGGAACGTAGATAATTGTAACCATATACATATAAGATGACAGCAATGGAATGCCAATCTTCGGGCTTTATTTGTAAAGTTTCGATTCCTTGGTAGTCGAAACCCAAAGATCTATGAACAAGTCCATGTTTGACTAACCAAGCAGACAAAGGACCCTGCATTTTTTATTTCTCCTGCTATTTTTGTTGTATAAGTTTTGTATGAGTCTTTTCCATTTCCATTACGGTGAAATTCTTGAAGATTGACTTGCTCTTTTTTATTTATTGTATATTGGATTTTTTTAAAAAACAAAAAGGATTCGGTCTAATTAATTACTTGGCTTCGTGGCAGGATGCTTACTTTTTTTATATTTGAAAAATATGTCCGAGGTTATCTCCGAAGTGAATGGTGGTTGATAGAAAAACCCTTGATTATAATTGCCGGTATGAGTACTGCGTTCAACATGAAACTTGTGGTTCGTAGTAAAACACCTATTTTCTTGTTGAGACCTAATATGATCTTCATCGATTTCTCGAGATATTTTCTTACGAAGTTTTGTTATAGCATCTATAATGGCCTCTGGTTTAGGTGGACAGCCTGGCACATAGACATCCACGGGAATTAGCTTATCAACTCCCCGAACAGTACTATAAGAATCGGTACTGAACATACCCCCTGTAATTGTACAGGCTCCCATAGCAATAACATATTTTGGTTCGGGCATTTGCTCATATAATCTAACTAAAGAAGGAGCCATTTTCATAGTTACTGTGCCCGCTGTTAAAATAAGGTCTGCCTGCCTAGGACTAGATCGCGGTACCAGTCCATAACGATCAAAGTCGAATCGTGATCCTATTAATGAAGCAAATTCAATGAAGCAACAACTGGTACCATAGAGAAGCGGCCATAAACTGGATAGTCTTGACCAATTTGAAAGATCATTTAATGTAGTTGAAATAACTGAATTTTGGGTTGTTCGATCAAGTAAGGGAAACTCAATGGAATTCATAACTGTCTAAATGTTTTTTTTTTATTATCTAAATATTCAAGAATTAAGACCATTCTAATGCCCCTTTTCGCCATGCATAAACTGAACCAACAATTAGGATAAGCACGAAAATTAAAGCTTCTATAAATACGGATATCCCCAATATATCAAAACCTATTGCCCAGGGATAAAGAAAAACCGTTTCAACATCAAAAACAACAAAAACTAGAGCAAACATATAATAACGGATTCGAAATTGTAACCAAGCATCACCCATTGGTTCTATTCCCGATTCATAACTAGAAAGTTTTTCGGGCCCTTTGCTAATCGGGGCTAAAATTCCAGAAATTAGAAATGCCAAAATAGGAATAAGACTGGATATTATTAGAAATGCCCAAAAAATATCATAGTCGTAAAGCAAAAACATAAATGTACTCCTATGAATGTGGAAAATCTAACAGAAACAAATTAGTAGTTGTTATTAGTCGATTGTAATATATGTTATTAGTCGATTGGAATATCGAATTTCTAGAATTCGATTATTTAATCTATTTAGAATTCTATCTAATTTTTAAATTTTTAATTATTCTATTTAATATTAATATAACCTATTCTATGAGAGATTCTCTTATATTTCAAAATCCAAGGTATAATATTATTATGTATAGTATTCTAAATCTAGAATACTAATAAATGCGATATATTAGATACTCAATTTGTGAGTATATTTAACAAGAAATAGAAATATATATATTATTATCTTAGGGTAGGGCTATACGGACTCGAACCGTAGACCTTCTCGGTAAAACAAATCAAACTGCTTATTAGAAAAATGATTTGAATTGTTTAAAAAACTCAACATGCATCTTTTTTGCATTGGGCTTTTTCATTAACTGATATTTCGATCAGTTAGTCTACCATCTTTTTTCTTGACAGAAAGAATAAGAAGATGATTCCCTGTGCTCTGATTTTTGATTTTTATTACAATCAAAGAGCACTACCAAAGTGTTTCAAAGAAAGGGGGTTATCCTGACGTAGGTCTGCTTATGGCCTAGATCAACTTAAGTTTAATGGACTCTCTATCGAACTACTAAAAAAAATTGAAAGTATCAAGAAATGAAACCCTATACACCTTAAAGTTCATAAGATAGGCCGAAAAGAGAATTTTTTTGAGGTCCCTTTACTCATTATGCATAGCATTGAATAGACTGGGTATTCACCTTATCAATATCTCAAATCAATGATGGATTCTACTGGACGTCTCAACCCTTTGTCAGACTATTGTTCTCTTGTTTTGTTCCCTAAAGTGGAGTAAGACATCGATTTCTCAAAAAGATCAACTCTTTTAATTACATGATGGACTCCTTTGAAAAAAAAAAACATTGGCGCGCGTGTAAACGAGGTGCTCTACCTAACTGAGCTATAGCCCTTGCGTTTTTGATACATATTTGATCATATTATATCCAAAAATTCTTGTCAAGATGAATATTCCGTGATCAAATTCTTTTTTATTGATATTGCCTTGGTATTGCGTATATTTAATATTCCTTTTATAATCCATTGATCTGATAGACGGGTACCCCCCTTCCCTTTTCTTTCCATTTTTTGTAAAAAATGACCTACTTAACTCAGTGGTTAGAGTATTGCTTTCATACGGCGGTAGTCATTGGTTCAAATCCAATAGTAGGTAAGTAGGTATAGGTCGAACTTATTAGCTACCATTGACTATGGTAGCTAATAAGTTCGACCTATACCTACTTACCTACTATTGGATTTGAACCAATGACTACCGCCGTATGAAAGCAATACTCTAACCACTGAGTTAAGTAGGTCATTTTTTACAAAAAATGGAAAGAAAAGGGAAGGGGGGTACCCGTCTATCAGATCAATGGATTATAAAAGGAATATTAAATATACGCAATACCAAGGCAATATCAATAAAAAAGAATTTGATCACGGAATATTCATCTTGACAAGAATTTTTGGATATAATATGATCAAATATGTATCAAAAACGCAAGGGCTATAGCTCAGTTAGGTAGAGCACCTCGTTTACACGCGCGCCAATGTTTTTTTTTTTCAAAGGAGTCCATCATGTAATTAAAAGAGTTGATCTTTTTGAGAAATCGATGTCTTACTCCACTTTAGGGAACAAAACAAGAGAACAATAGTCTGACAAAGGGTTGAGACGTCCAGTAGAATCCATCATTGATTTGAGATATTGATAAGGTGAATACCCAGTCTATTCAATGCTATGCATAATGAGTAAAGGGACCTCAAAAAAATTCTCTTTTCGGCCTATCTTATGAACTTTAAGGTGTATAGGGTTTCATTTCTTGATACTTTCAATTTTTTTTAGTAGTTCGATAGAGAGTCCATTAAACTTAAGTTGATCTAGGCCATAAGCAGACCTACGTCAGGATAACCCCCTTTCTTTGAAACACTTTGGTAGTGCTCTTTGATTGTAATAAAAATCAAAAATCAGAGCACAGGGAATCATCTTCTTATTCTTTCTGTCAAGAAAAAAGATGGTAGACTAACTGATCGAAATATCAGTTAATGAAAAAGCCCAATGCAAAAAAGATGCATGTTGAGTTTTTTAAACAATTCAAATCATTTTTCTAATAAGCAGTTTGATTTGTTTTACCGAGAAGGTCTACGGTTCGAGTCCGTATAGCCCTACCCTAAGATAATAATATATATATTTCTATTTCTTGTTAAATATACTCACAAATTGAGTATCTAATATATCGCATTTATTAGTATTCTAGATTTAGAATACTATACATAATAATATTATACCTTGGATTTTGAAATATAAGAGAATCTCTCATAGAATAGGTTATGTTAATATTAGATAGAATAATGAAAAATTTAAAAATTAGATAGAATTCTAAATAGATTAAATAATCGAATTCTAGAAATTCGATATTCCAATCGACTAATAACATATATTACAATCGACTAATAACAACTACTAATTTGTTTCTGTTAGATTTTCCACATTCATAGGAGTACATTTATGTTTTTGCTTTACGACTATGATATTTTTTGGGCATTTCTAATAATATCCAGTCTTATTCCTATTTTGGCATTTCTAATTTCTGGAATTTTAGCCCCGATTAGCAAAGGGCCCGAAAAACTTTCTAGTTATGAATCGGGAATAGAACCAATGGGTGATGCTTGGTTACAATTTCGAATCCGTTATTATATGTTTGCTCTAGTTTTTGTTGTTTTTGATGTTGAAACGGTTTTTCTTTATCCCTGGGCAATAGGTTTTGATATATTGGGGATATCCGTATTTATAGAAGCTTTAATTTTCGTGCTTATCCTAATTGTTGGTTCAGTTTATGCATGGCGAAAAGGGGCATTAGAATGGTCTTAATTCTTGAATATTTAGATAATAAAAAAAAAACATTTAGACAGTTATGAATTCCATTGAGTTTCCCTTACTTGATCGAACAACCCAAAATTCAGTTATTTCAACTACATTAAATGATCTTTCAAATTGGTCAAGACTATCCAGTTTATGGCCGCTTCTCTATGGTACCAGTTGTTGCTTCATTGAATTTGCTTCATTAATAGGATCACGATTCGACTTTGATCGTTATGGACTGGTACCGCGATCTAGTCCTAGGCAGGCAGACCTTATTTTAACAGCGGGCACAGGAACTATGAAAATGGCTCCTTCTTTAGTTAGATTATATGAGCAAATGCCCGAACCAAAATATGTTATTGCTATGGGAGCCTGTACAA
>NW_015496090.1:0-3709 GCF_000816755.2 Arachis ipaensis
CTGCCGAAGATGAGGCCATTACGGTTCGCCTTTAGGTGTCCTCCTCGGGATAGCGTCATTTAAAGAACGAGGGTCAGCACATGGTAAAAAAAAACCAAAAAATAAAACCAGAAAAAAAACCAGAGGAGCTTGCCGAGGATGAGGTCATTACGGCTCGCCTTTAGGTGTCCTCCTCGGGATAGCGTCATTTAAAGAACGAGGGTTAACACAACGTAAAAAAAAAATAATCCAGAGTAGCCTGCCGAAGATGAGGCCATTACGGCTTGCCTTTATGTGTCCTCCTCGGGATAGCGTCATTTAAGCCGAAGATGAGGCCATTACGGTTCGCCTTTAGGTGTCTTTCTCGGGATAGCGTCATTTAAAGAACGAAGGGCAGCACAACGTAAAAAAAAAACTAAAACAAAAAAAACCGGAGGAGCCTGCCGAATATGAGGCCATTACGGCTCGCCTTTAGGGGTCCTCCTCGAGATAGAATCATTTAAAGGACAAGAGCGTCATTTAAAGAACGAGGGTCAGCACAACGTAAAAAAAGAAAACCCAGAGTAGCCTGCCGAAGATGAGGCCATTACGGCTCGCCTTTAGGGGTCCTCCTCGAGATAGAATCATTTAAAGGACAAGAGCGTCATTTAAAGAACGAGGGTCAGCACAACGTAAAAAAAGAAAACCCAGAGTAGCCTGCCGAAGATGAGGCCATTACGGCTCGCCTTTAGGGGTCCTCCTCGAGATAGAATCATTTAAAGGACAAGAGCGTCATTTAAAGAACGAGGGTCAGCACAACGTAAAAAAAGAAAACCCAGAGTAGCCTGCCGAAGATGAGGCCATTACGGCTCGCCTTTAGGGGTCCTCCTCGAGATAGAATCATTTAAAGGACAAGAGCGTCATTTAAAGAACGAGGGTCAGCACAACGTAAAAAAAGAAAACCCAGAGTAGCCTGCCGAAGATGAGGCCATTACGGCTCGCCTTTAGGGGTCCTCCTCGAGATAGAATCATTTAAAGGACAAGAGCGTCATTTAAAGAACGAGGGTCAGCACAACGTAAAAAAAGAAAACCCAGAGTAGCCTGCCGAAGATGAGGCCATTACGGCTCGCCTTTAGGGGTCCTCCTCGAGATAGAATCATTTAAAGGACAAGAGCGTCATTTAAAGAACGAGGGTCAGCACAACGTAAAAAAAGAAAACCCAGAGTAGCCTGCCGAAGATGAGGCCATTACGGCTCGCCTTTAGGGGTCCTCCTCGAGATAGAATCATTTAAAGGACAAGAGCGTCATTTAAAGAACGAGGGTCAGCACAACGTAAAAAAAGAAAACCCAGAGTAGCCTGCCGAAGATGAGGCCATTACGGCTCGCCTTTAGGGGTCCTCCTCGAGATAGAATCATTTAAAGGACAAGAGCGTCATTTAAAGAACGAGGGTCAGCACAACGTAAAAAAAGAAAACCCAGAGTAGCCTGCCGAAGATGAGGCCATTACGGCTCGCCTTTAGGGGTCCTCCTCGAGATAGAATCATTTAAAGGACAAGAGCGTCATTTAAAGAACGAGGGTCAGCACAACGTAAAAAAAGAAAACCCAGAGTAGCCTGCCGAAGATGAGGCCATTACGGCTCGCCTTTAGGGGTCCTCCTCGAGATAGAATCATTTAAAGGACAAGAGCGTCATTTAAAGAACGAGGGTCAGCACAACGTAAAAAAAGAAAACCCAGAGTAGCCTGCCGAAGATGAGGCCATTACGGCTCGCCTTTAGGTGTCCTCCTCGGGATAGCGTCATTTAAGCCGAAGATGAGGCCATTACGGCTTGCCTTTAGGTGTCCTCCTCGGGATAGCATCATTTAAAGAACGAGGGTCAGCACAACGTAAAAAAAAAAAAATCCAGAGTAGCCTGCTGAAGATGAGGCCATTACAGCTGGCCTTTAGGTGTCCTCCTCGGGATAGCGTCATTTAAAGAACGAGGGTCAGCACAACATAAAAAAAAATAAAAAAATAAAAAATAAAAAAATTGGAGGAGCTTGCCGAAGATGAGGCCATTACGGCTCGCTTTTAGGTGTCCTCCTCGGGATAGCATCATTTAAAGGACAAGGGTCAGCACAACGTAAAAAAAAATTGGAAAAAAAAACGGAGGAGCCTGCCGTAGATAAGGCCATTATGGCCCGCCTTTAGGTGTCCTCTTCGGGATAGCATCATTTAAAGAACGAGGGCCAGCACAACGTAAAAAAAACAGAAAAAAAAACCAGAGGAGCCTGCCGAAGATGAGCCCATTACGGCTCGCCTTTAGGTGTTCTCCTCGGGATAACGTCATTTAAAGAACGAGGGTCAGCACAACGTAAAAAAAAAATCCAGAGTATCCTGCCGAAGATGAGGCCATTACGGCTTGCCTTTAGATGTCCTCCTCGGGATAGCGTCATTTAAAGAACGAGGGTCAGCACAACGTAAAAAAAAATAAAAAAATAAAAAATAAAAAAACTGGAGGAGCCTGCCAAAGATGAGGCCATTACGGCTCGCCTTTAGGTGTCCTCCTCGAGATAGAATCATTTAAAGGACAAGGGTCAGCACAACGTAAAAAAAATGGAAAAAAAACTGGAGGAGCCTACCGTAGATGAGGCCATTATGGCTGGCCTTTAGGTGTCCTCTTCGGGATAGCATCATTTAAAGAACGAGGGTTAGCACAACGTAAAAAAAAAAAAAAACTAAAAAAAACGAAAAAAAAACCAGAGTAGCCTGCTGAAGATGAGGCCATTACGGCTCGCCTTTAGGTGTCCTCCTCGGGATAGCATCATTTAAAGAACGAAGGTCAGCACAACATAAAATAAAATAAAAACAGAGGAGCCTGCCGAAGATGGGGCCATTTTGGCTCGCCTTTAGGTGTCCTCTTCGAGATAGCGTCATTTAAAGAACGAGGGTCAGCGCAGCGTATTTTAAAAAAACTAGAATAAAAAAATTGGAAAAAAAAACCAGAGGAGCCTGCCGAAGATGAGGCCATTACGACTCACCTTTAGGTGTCCTCCTCGTGATAACGTCATTTAAAGAACGAGGGTCAGCACAACATAAAAAAGATAAAAAAATAAAAAAACTATAGGAGCCTGCCGAAGATGAGGTCATTACGGCTCGCCTTTAGATGTCCTCCTCGGGATAGCGTCATTTAAAGAACGAGGGTCAGCACAACGTAAATAAAAAAAAAACTGGAAAAAAAAACCGGAGGAGCCTACCGAAGATGAGGCAATTATGGCTCGCCTGTAGGTGTCCTCCTCGAGATAGCGTCATTTAAAGAACGAGGGTCGGCACAAAGTAAAAAAAAAAACAGAGCAGCCTGCCGAAGATGAGGCCATTACGGCTCGCCTTTAGGGGGCCTCCTCGGGATAGCGTCATTTAAAGAACGAGGGTCGGCACAAAGTAAAAAAAAAAACAGAGCAGCCTGCCGAAGATGAGGCCATTACGGCTCGCCTTTAGGTATCCTCCTCGGGATAGCGTTATTTAAAGAATGAGGGTCAGCACAACGTAAAAAAAAATAAAAAAATAAAAAACCAGAGGAGCCTGCCGAAGATGAGGCCATTACGGCTCGCCTTTAGATGTCCTCCTTGGGATAGCGTCAATTAAAGAACGAGGGTCAGCACTACGTAAAAAAAACCAAAAAAAAAAACCAGAGGAGCCTGCCGAAGATGAGGTCATTACGGGTCGCCTTTAGATGTCCTCCTCGGGATAGCGTCATTTAAAGAAAGAGGGTC
>NW_015496090.1:5102-13383 GCF_000816755.2 Arachis ipaensis
AATTTTAGTTTAGTGGTTGATTTAGTCAAGCGAATCAAGTGTTGAATCGAGTGATTTGTGATTGCAGAAACTAAATTGCTTGAAATGTAAAGGGAGAGGGGCAGATTGCAGGAAATTAAAGAGCAAAGAAAGTAAATAAGCTGAATCTTAAAGAACAAGTAATGTAAATTGCAGAAACTTAGATTGCAAGAAATGTAAATGGCTGAATCTTAAAGTGCAAGAAATGTAAATTGCTTGAATTATAAAAGGAGTTGGGAATTCGGATAACAGAAATTAAACAAGGAAAAGTAAATTGCAACAAGCAGGGAAGTAAAAGATGAATTTAATTGCAGTACATCTCAAACAGAAAATGTAAATTGCTTGAAGAAGTGTTCAACAAAGAAATCAAAAGGAAATTTCAGATCTCAGGACTCAAGAGACTACATAACAAAGCCTAGATCTCAATGCCTTCCTAGATCCAATTCAGAAATCAATTGCAAGAGAACGAGGGTCAGCACAATGTAAAAAAAAAATCCAGAGTAGCCTGCCGAAGATGAGGCCATTACGGCTTGCCTTTAGGTGTCCTCCTCGGGATAGCATCATTTAAAGAACGAGGGTCAGCACAACGTAAAAAAAATAGAAAAAAAAAACCAGAGGAGCCTGCCGAAGATAAGGCCATTACGGTTCGCCTTTAGGTGTCCTCCTCGGGATAGCGTCATTTAAAGAACGAGGGTCAGCACAACGTAAAAAAAAATAGAAAATAAAACCAGAAAAAAAAACCAGAGGAGCTTGCCAAAGATAAGGCCATTACGGCTCACCTTTAGGTGTCCTCCTCGGGATAGCGTCATTTCAAGAACGAGGGTCAGCACAACGTAAAAAAAAATCTAGAGTAGCCTACCGAAGATGAGGCCATTACGGCTTGCCTTTAGGTGTCCTCCTCGGGATAGCGTCATTTCAAGAACGAGGATCAGCACAACGTAAAAAAAAAAAACCGTAGGAGCCTGCCGAAGATGAGGCCATTAGGGCTCGCCTTTAGGTGTCCTCCTCGGGATAGCATCATTTAAAGAACGAGGGTCAGCACAACGTAAAAAAAAACTGGAAAAAAACCTGAAAAAAAAAATCGAAGGAGCCTGCCGTAGATGAGGCCATTACGGCTCGCCTTTAGGTGTCCTCCTCGGGATAGCGTCATTTAAAGAACGAGGGTCAGCACAACGTAAAAAAAAACTGGAAAAAAACCTGAAAAAAAAAATCGAAGGAGCCTGCCGTAGATGAGGCCATTACGGCTCGCCTTTAGGTGTCCTCCTCGGGATAGCGTCATTTAAAGAACGAGGGTCAGCACAACGTAAAAAAACAAAAAAACTAGAACAAAAAAAACCGAAAAAAAAAACCAGAGGAGCCTGCCGAAGATGAGGCTATTACGGATCGCCTTTAAGTGTCCTCCTCGGGATAGCGTTATTTAAAGAATGAGGGTCAGCACAACGTAAAAAAAATAAAAAAAATAAAAAACCAGAGGAGCCTGCCGAAGATGAGGCTATTACGGATCGCCTTTAAGTGTCCTCCTCGGGATAGCGTTATTTAAAGAATGAGGGTAAGCACAACGTAAAAAAAATAAAAAAATAAAAAACCAGAGGAGCCTGCCAAAGATGAGGCCATTACGGCTCGCCTTTAGGTGTCCTCCTCGGGATAGCGTCATTTAAAGAACGAGGGTCAGCACAACGTAAAAAAAAAAAACTAGAGGAGCCTGCCGAAGATGAGGCCATTACGGTTCGCCTTTACGTGTCTTCCTCGGGATAGCGTCATTTAAAGAACGAGGGTCAGCACAACGTAAAAAAAAAAACTAGAGGAGCCTGCCGAAGATGAGGCCATTACGGTTCGCCTTTACGTGTCTTCCTCGGGATAGCGTCATTTAAAGAACGAGGGTCAGCACAACATAAAAAAAAACTAGAAAATAAAACCAAAACAAAAAACCAGAAGAGCTTGCCGAAGATGAGGCCATTACGGCTCGCTTTTAGGTGTCCTCCTCGGAATAGCGTCATTTAAAGAACAAGGGTCAGCACAACAAAAAAAAAATCCAGAGTAGCCTGCCGAAGATGAGGCCATTACGGCTTGCCTTTACGTGTCCTCCTCGGGATAGCGTCATTTAAAGAACGAGGGTCAGCACAACGTAAACAAAAAAAAAAAACCGGAGGAGCCTGCCGAAGATGAGGCCATTACGGCTCGCCTTTAGGGGTCCTCCTCGGGATAGCATCATTTAAAGAACGAGGGTCAGCACAACGTAAACAAAAAAAAAAAACCGGAGGAGCCTGCCGAAGATGAGGCCATTACGGCTCGCCTTTAGGGGTCCTCCTCGGGATAGCATCATTTAAAGAACGAGGGTCAGCACAACGTAAACAAAAAAAAAAAACCGGAGGAGCCTGCCGAAGATGAGGCCATTACGGCTCGCCTTTAGGGGTCCTCCTCGGGATAGCATCATTTAAAGAACGAGGGTCAGCACAACGTAAACAAAAAAAAAAAACCGGAGGAGCCTGCCGAAGATGAGGCCATTACGGCTCGCCTTTAGGGGTCCTCCTCGGGATAGCATCATTTAAAGAACGAGGGTCAGCACAACGTAAACAAAAAAAAAAAACCGGAGGAGCCTGCCGAAGATGAGGCCATTACGGCTCGCCTTTAGGGGTCCTCCTCGGGATAGCATCATTTAAAGAACGAGGGTCAGCACAACGTAAACAAAAAAAAAAAACCGGAGGAGCCTGCCGAAGATGAGGCCATTACGGCTCGCCTTTAGGGGTCCTCCTCGGGATAGCATCATTTAAAGAACGAGGGTCAGCACAACGTAAACAAAAAAAAAAAACCGGAGGAGCCTGCCGAAGATGAGGCCATTACGGCTCGCCTTTAGGGGTCCTCCTCGGGATAGCATCATTTAAAGAACGAGGGTCAGCACAACGTAAACAAAAAAAAAAAACCGGAGGAGCCTGCCGAAGATGAGGCCATTACGGCTCGCCTTTAGGGGTCCTCCTCGGGATAGCATCATTTAAAGAACGAGGGTCAGCACAACGTAAACAAAAAAAAAAAACCGGAGGAGCCTGCCGAAGATGAGGCCATTACGGCTCGCCTTTAGGGGTCCTCCTCGGGATAGCATCATTTAAAGAACGAGGGTCAGCACAACGTAAACAAAAAAAAAAAACCGGAGGAGCCTGCCGAAGATGAGGCCATTACGGCTCGCCTTTAGGGGTCCTCCTCGGGATAGCATCATTTAAAGAACGAGGGTCAGCACAACGTAAACAAAAAAAAAAAACCGGAGGAGCCTGCCGAAGATGAGGCCATTACGGCTCGCCTTTAGGGGTCCTCCTCGGGATAGCATCATTTAAAGAACGAGGGTCAGCACAACGTAAACAAAAAAAAAAAACCGGAGGAGCCTGCCGAAGATGAGGCCATTACGGCTCGCCTTTAGGGGTCCTCCTCGGGATAGCATCATTTAAAGAACGAGGGTCAGCACAACGTAAACAAAAAAAAAAAACCGGAGGAGCCTGCCGAAGATGAGGCCATTACGGCTCGCCTTTAGGGGTCCTCCTCGGGATAGCATCATTTAAAGAACGAGGGTCAGCACAACGTAAACAAAAAAAAAAAACCGGAGGAGCCTGCCGAAGATGAGGCCATTACGGCTCGCCTTTAGGGGTCCTCCTCGGGATAGCATCATTTAAAGAACGAGGGTCAGCACAACGTAAACAAAAAAAAAAAACCGGAGGAGCCTGCCGAAGATGAGGCCATTACGGCTCGCCTTTAGGTGTCCTCCTCGGGATAGCATCATTTAAAGAACGAGGGTCAGCACAACGTAAAAAAAAAACTGGAAAAAAACCTGAAAAAAAAATCAGAGGAGCCTGCCGTAAATGAGGCCATTATGACTCGCCTTTAGGTGCCCTCTTCGGGATAGCATCATTTAAAGAACGAGGGTCAGCACAACGTAAAAAAAAAACTAGAACAAAAAAAACCGAAAAAAAAACCAGAGAAGCCTGCCGAAGATGAGGCCATTATGGCTCACCTTTAGGTGTCCTCCTCAGGATACCGTCATTTAAAGAACAAGGGTCAGCACAACTTAAAAAAAAAATCCAGAGTAGCTGATGAGTATTTTGGAGGAAAAATGAATCTCTCCCAAAACACACAAATCTAACTGGCAAGTGCACCGGGTCGCATCAAGTAATAAAAACTCACGGGAGTGAGGTCGATCCCACAGGGATTGAAGGATTGAGCAATTTTAGTTTAGTGGTTGATTTAGTCAAGCGAATCAAGATTTGGTTGATGGTTTTGTGACTTGCAGAATTAAATTGCATTGAAGTAAAGAGAACAAGAAATAAATTGCTGAAACGTAATCTTAGGGATATATTTCCCTCTCTCTCACCCAGTTTAGCAGGGTTTTGAACCATTTGTTCCATGTACCTTTCAATTTTCTTGAGATATGCCTCTTGGTTTTTCCTTATGTCCTCCTGCTCTATTAATGTCATTTCTTGAATTTTCATAAACCTTTCCATCATCATTTCTAGAACATAGAGTTTTTGGAAGTTTAGGATTGGTTGTGACTGTGTTAATTGTGGTGATTGATGTAAATCATTTTGGGCAGGTGGTGAGGTAGGATAGGGTTGGAGGTGTGTATAATGGGGTGGTGTGTAGTGATTTTTGTTGGTATGGTGGTGTTTTTGCAGGTTTGGGAAGTTGGGGTTATTATAGTTGAAGTCCATTTGTTTCTGATGCTGAGATTCCCTCATTCTTAGATAAGAATGTGGAGTAATTAACCGGAAATGAAATTCAATTAACAGTAAAGAAACAGAGAGATCCAAGATTAAGATTGAAACAGAATTTCTTCAATTCTCCAATCCAAGATTCAAGATAAGTGTAATTGAAATTGAAAGCAATAAAACTGAGAGGAAGAGAAGTGAATTCTCCTTACCCAAGACAAAGAAATTAAAGATCACTCAATATCAAAAGCTCTCCGAAAACTATTATGAAAATTCCCAAAAGAAAGCTCCCCGAAGAACTTGAATTCTATCCTATTTATACACTTTCTTCCAATGATCTTCAAGCCTTGAGTTAGGCCTTTGCTCTTGGTGGAATTGGGTTGAAAGAGGCCTTGGTTGATTGCTCTTGAAGTTTGAAGAAGCTCAATCCTTCTTTTTAAAGAACTTTCATGTGATGCATTTCTTGGAAATTGAGTGCAAACAGGTTTTGAAGATGAGAATGTTGTGAATGATCAAACATCTTGCTTATTGAATTATAAAGAAAGAAATTATACTATGCATGCAGGCACGGGTATATAGAAAGAAACTATACTATGCAAACAGGCAGGGCAATTAAGGATACAATCCAACTTTCAATCACAGCAATATTTGATGTAGAACAATCACTTAACAATACAACCTGTTGGAGTTCAATTGCTTTCCTTTTTCTCATAATCATTGTTGCTGACCTTCATGTTCATCTTTCTCCTTTTTGATGATGTTCAAACATCCAAAAGCTTGTATGACATTCTGCAATGATATTGAAAGTTGCTTGTTCCCCAAGCACTTGGAAACAATGGTTAATTTTCATGATTTATTTGCGGGCTTTTTGAACTTACTTTGGTGTGGTAACACCAAACTTAGTACCTTGCCAATGGTTAACCATTTGTGATAATTTCTTTTTCTTTTTCAAAAGAGATAGAACTGAAAACTAAGAACAAACAGTAAAATGGTTAACTAGTTTATCCAATATGCTTGAAGCCTACATTATGCAAAAAGTGAGAATGTGTGTTTCAATGGGGTTTTGGTGGACACCAAACTTAGAATCCTTCATTCTCCTTTAGATTGTTTTGGTGTTCAACACCAAACTTAGCTTCTTGCATTATAGATAAAACTAATTAACCTCTTTATTAAAATAGCTATGAACAGAAAACTACCTCGGGTTGGGTTGCCTCCCAACAAGCGCTCTTTTATTGTCACTAGCTTGACATCCTTCACTCTGTTCATGGAAGTTGAGGTTTCTGTTGCCTTTGGTTTCCTCCTCTCACCGTAGGCTTCTCCTTGTTTTCCATATCTGCTTTCCCTTTCAACCCAGCAGCTTTTTCATTGTTCTTCGAGTCATCTTCAGTGGCTCTTAGGGGTATATTTCCCTCTCTCTCACCCAGTTTAGCAGGGTTTTGAACCATTTATTCCATGTACCTTTCAATTTTCTTGAGATATGCCTCTTGGTTTTTCCTTATGTCCTCCTGCTCTATTAATGTCATTTCTTGAATTTTCATAAACCTTTCCATCATCATTTCTAGAACATAGAGTTTTTGGAAGTTTAGGATTGGTTGTAACTGTGTTAATTGTGGTGATTGATGTAAGTCATTTTGGGCAGGTGGTGAGGTAGGATAGGGTTGGAGGTGTGTATATTGGGGTGGTGTGTAGTGATTTTTGTTGGTATGGTGGTGTTTTTGCAGGTTTGGGAAGTTGGGGTTATTATAGTTGAAGTCCCTTTGTTCCTAATGCTGAGATTCCCTCATTCTTAAATAAGAATGTGGTTTCCATGGTGGAAATTGTGCATTCATTGTGGCAGAATGTAGAGAATCAATTTGTCTAGCTATTGATTCCAATTGCTGCTGAGTTTGCTGGTGTAGCTGCTTGTTTTGATTCATGATTGCTCTCACTCCTTCAAGATTCATTACTTCCTTTTCTGAAATTGCATTCCGTGGCGTCTCAAATGAGTTTTGGTTATTGGCTTTTTTGTCACTGAACTCTGCAGTTCCTTGGATGGTTGCTGTTGCCTTGAGTAGGCCATCTGAGAAGTAATCTACTGCTTTTCTTGTTTCGGAGGTTAATCCTTCATAGAACGCTCAAAAATCCACCTTGTCATTTGCTTTCTTGTATCTCTCCCATGCTTTGAACAGTGGTTCTTCCTCTCCTTGTATGAATGGATGTACTCCTTCTTTCATCTTGATGTGTTGTTGGGGTGAGGAGAATTTGGCTAGAAAATTGGCAACCAATTCATCCGAACTAGTTATACCTCCTTGGGGAAAAGTTTCAAGCCATTGTGCTGCTTCATCCTTCAGTGAGAAGGGGAATAACAAGAGCTTAATGGTATCATGGTCTACACCATTGAGATTGACAGCCCCACAAGTTTTCAGAAAAATGGATAGGTGCTGTTTAATGTCTTCCAAGGGATTTCCACCATAGGAATAATTGTTCTCTATTAGTGTAATGAGTTGTGGCTTCATGTTGTGATGTTCTTCTTTCTCAGAATCGCGAGGGTCAGCACAACGTAAAAAAAGTAAAAAGATAAAAAATAAAAAAACCGGATTAGCCTGCCGAAGATGAGGCCATTACGGCTCGCCTTTAGGTGTCCTCCTTGGGATAGCATCATTTAAAGCACAAGGGTCAGCATAACGTTAAAAAAAACTGAAAAAAAAAATCGGAGGAGCCTGCCGAAGATGAGGCCATCATGGCTCGCCTTTAGGTGTCCTCCTCGGGATAGCGTCATTTAAAGAACGAGGGTCAGCACAACATAAAAAAAATAAAATCCAGAGTAGCCTGCCGAATATGAGGCCATTACGGCTTGCCTTTAGGTGTCCTCCTCGGGATAGCGTCATTTAAAGAACGAGGGTCAGCACAACGTAAAAACAAAACAGAAAAAAAAACCAGAGGAGCCTGCCGAAGATGAGGCCATTACGGTTCGCCTTTAGGTGTCTTCCTCGGGATAGCGTCATTTAAAGAACGAGGGTCAGCACAATGTAAAAAAAATAGAAAATAAAACAAGAAAAAAAAACCAGAGGAGCTTGCCGAAGATGAGGCCATTACGGCTCGCCTTTAGGTGTCCTCCTCGGGATAGCGTCATTTAAAGAACGAGGGTCGGCACATAGTAAAAAAAAAAAAAACCGGAGGAGCCTGCCGTAAATGAGGCCATTATGACTCGCCTTTAGGTGCCTTCTTCGGGATAGCATCATTTAAAGAACGAGGGTCGGCACATAGTAAAAAAAAAAAAAACCGGAGGAGCCTGCCGAAGATAAGGCCATTACGTCTCACCTTTAGGTGTCCTCCTCGGGATAGCATCATTTAAAGAACGAGGGTCAGCACAACGTAAAAAAAAACTGGAAAAAAACCTGAAAAAAAATCGGAGGAGCCTGCCGTAAATGAGGCCATTATGACTCGCCTTTAGGTGCCTTCTTCGGGATAGCATCATTTAAAGAACGAGGGTCAGCACAACGTAAAAAAAAAAACTAGAACAAAAAAAACCGAAAAAAAAAACCTGAGGAGCCTGCCGAAGATGAGGCAATTATGGCTCGCCTGTAGGTGTCCTC
>NW_015496090.1:13804-14562 GCF_000816755.2 Arachis ipaensis
TAAAGAACGAGGGTAAGCACAACGAAAAAAAAAAGGAAAAAAAAAACCGGAGAAAAAAACCGGAGAAAAAAACCGGAGGAGCCTGCCGAAGATGAGGCCATTACGGGTCGCCTTTAGATGTCCTCCTCGTGATAGCTTCATTTAAAAAACGAGGGTCAGTACAACATAAAAAAAGAAAAAAACCAGAAAAAAAAAGAAAAAAAAACCGGAGGAGCCTGCTGAAAATGAGTCGATTACGGCTCGCCTTTAGGTGTCCTACTCGGGATAGCATCATTTAAATAACGATGGTCAGCACAACGTAAAAAAAAAAACCAGGAAAAAAAACCAGAGGAGCATGCCGAAGATGAGGCCATTAATGCTCGCCTTTAGGTGTCCTCCTCGGGATAGCGTCATTTAAAGAACGACGGTCAGCACTATGTACAAAAAAAAAAAAGAAAAAGGAAAAAAAATGGAGGAGCCTGCCGAAGAAGAGGCCATTACGGCTCATGTTTAGGTGTCCTCCTCGGGATAGCGTCATTTAAAGAATGAGGGCACAACGTTAAAAAAAAAGAAACCAGAGGAGCCTGCTGAAGATGAGGCTATTACGGCTCGTCTTTAGGTGTCCTCCTTGGGATAGCGTCATTTAATGAACAAGGGTCATCACAACGTAAAAAAAAAAACGGGAAAAAAACTGGAGGACCCTGCCGAAGATGAGGCCATTACGGCTCGCCTTTAGGTGTCCTCCTCAGGATAGCGTGATTTAAAGAACGAGTGTTAGC
>NW_015496090.1:14813-15598 GCF_000816755.2 Arachis ipaensis
TCCTTGGGATAGCGTCATTTAAAGAATGAGGGTCAGCACAACGTAAAAAAAAAAACAAAAAGAAACCGGGAAAAAAAATCGGAAAAGAAAACCGGAGGAGTTTGCCGAAGATGGGGCCATTACGGCTCGCCTTTAGGTGTCCTCTTCGGGATAGCGTCATTTAAAGAACGAGGGTCAGCACAACGAAAGAAAAAAAACGAGAAAAAACCAGAAAAAAATCGGAGGAGCCTGCCGAAGATGAGTTCATTACGGCTCGCCTTTAAGTGTTCTCCTTGGGATAACGACATTTAAAGAACGAGGGTCAGCACAACGTAAAAAAAAAAAAACAAAAAGAAACCGGGAAAAAAAACAGAAAAAAACGGAGGAGCCTGCCGAAGATGGGGCCATTACGGCTTCGCCTTTAGGTGTCCTCCTCGGGATAGCGTCATTTAAAGAACGAGGGTCAGCACAACGTAAAAAAAAAAAAACAAAAAGAAACCGGGAAAAAAACCAGAAAAAAACGGAGGAGCCTGCCGAAGATGGGGCCATTACGGCTTCGCCTTTAGGTGTCCTCCTCGGGATAGCGTCATTTAAACAATGAGGGTCAGCACAATGAAAGAAAAAAAAAACGAGAAAAAAACCGGAAAAAAAACCGTAGCAGCCTGCCGAAGATGAGGCCGTTTCGGCTCGCCTTTAGGTGTCCTCCTTGGGATAGCATCATTTAAAGAACGAGGGTCAGCACAATGTAAAAAAAAAAAACAAAAAGAAACCGGGAAAAAAAAGCGGAAAAGAAAACCGGAGGAGCT
>NW_015496090.1:15679-16184 GCF_000816755.2 Arachis ipaensis
CGTTACGCGCCTTTAGGTGCCCTCCTCGGGATAGCGTCATTTAAGGAACGAGGGTCAGCACAACGTAAAAAAAAATAAAAAAACCGTAGAAAAAACCGGAGGAGCCTGCCGAAGATGAGGCCATTACTGCTCGCCTTTTGGTGTCCTCCTCGGGATAGCGTCATTTAAAGAACGAGGGTCAGCACAACGTATAAAAAAAGGAAAAAAAAAACCGGAGGAGCCAGCCGAAGATGAGGCAATTACGGCTCGCCTTTTGGTGTCCTCCCCGGGATTGCGTCATTTAAAGAACGAGGGTCAGCACAACGTAAAAAAAAATTGGGAAAAATAACCGGAAAAAAAAATTGGAGGAGCCTGCCGAAGATGAGGCCATTACGGCTCGCCTTTAGGTGTCCTCCTCGGGATAGCATCATTTAAAAAATGAGGGTCAGCACAACGTAATAAAAAAAACTGGGAAAAAAAAACCGGAGGAGCCTGCCGAAGATGAGGCCATTACGGCTCACCTTTA
>NW_015496090.1:17584-18526 GCF_000816755.2 Arachis ipaensis
AAATTTATTTTTTTTGTTAATCTTAACCATATGTATTCCTACATATTAATAATAAATTTTAAAATAAAATAATTATATTTATAAATTTTATTTTAATATAAATACTAATATATTTTTTTATTAAAATTTTTTGCCTCTTCAAATATTTTTTTCAAGTTCCGTCTGTACTTCTACGTACTCTCATTTTTTATTAAATTAATTTGTATTGATGTAGAAAATCTGGAATCACAAGACTATTTTAGTCCTTTCATATAATATTTTAGTCTTGTCCATGTGTATCCAAACATAATACTAGACATTACATTAGTGTCTTGTCCATCGTATCCAAACACAATACACAAAAGATAATTTTTAGTGTCTCCATCCTATTGTCTCCGTTTCATTGTCATGTTCTGTCCTGTCTCTAAAAACAAACGCAGCCTAGGTGTCCTCCTCAGGATAGCGTGATTTAAAGAACGAGGGTCAGCACAACGTAAAAAAAACAGGAGGAGCCTGCCGAAGATGAGGCCATTACGGCTCGCCTTTAGGTGTCCTCCTCGGGATAGCGTCATTTAAAGAACGAGGGTAAGCACAACGTAGAAAAAAAACCAGGAAAAAAAATGGAAAAAAAACCGGAAGTGCCTGCCGAAGATGAGGCCATTACGGCTCGCCTTTAGGTGTCGCCCTCGGGATAGCGTCATTTAAAGAACGAGGGTAAGCACAACGTAGAAAAAAAACCGGGAAAAAAATGGAGAAAAAAACCGGAAGTGCCTGCCGAAGATGAGGCCATTACGGCTTGCCTTTAGGTGTCGTCCTCGGGATAGCATCATTTAAAGAACTAGGGTCCGCACAACATAAAAAAACCGGGAAAAAAATCGGAAAAAAAGTGGAGGAGCCTGCCGAAGATGAGGCCGTTACGGCTCGCCTTTAGGTGTCCTCCTCGGGATAGTGTCATTTAAAGAA
>NW_015496090.1:25853-28783 GCF_000816755.2 Arachis ipaensis
TTTAGGTGTCCTCCTCGGGATAGCGTCATTTAAAGAACGAGGGTAAGCACAACGTAGAAAAAAAACCAGGAAAAAAAATGGAAAAAAAACCGGAAGTGCCTGCCGAAGATGAGGCCATTACGGCTCGCCTTTAGGTGTCGCCCTCGGGATAGCATCATTTAAAGAACGAGGGTAAGCACAACGTAGAAAAAAAACCGGGAAAAAAATGGAGAAAAAAACCGGAAGTGCCTGCCGAAGATGAGGCCATTACGGCTTGCCTTTAGGTGTCGTCCTCGGGATAGCATCATTTAAAGAACTAGGGTCCGCACAACATAAAAAAACCGGGAAAAAAATCGGAAAAAAAGTGGAGGAGCCTGCCGAAGATGAGGCCGTTACGGCTCGCCTTTAGGTGTCCTCCTCGGGATAGCGTC
This sequence comes from Arachis ipaensis, assembly GCF_000816755.2. Taxonomy (NCBI): domain Eukaryota; kingdom Viridiplantae; phylum Streptophyta; class Magnoliopsida; order Fabales; family Fabaceae; genus Arachis; species Arachis ipaensis. Next base: position 26,264 of record NW_015496090.1, read on the forward strand.
ATTTAAAGAACGAGGATCAGCACAACGTAAAAAAAAATAAAAAAAAAAAATCGGAGAAAAAAACCGGAGGAGCCTGCCGAAGATGAGGCCATTACGGCTCACCTTTAGGTGTCCCCCTCGGGATAGCGTCATTTAAAGAACGAGGGTCAACACAATGTTAAAAAAAACCGGGAATAAAAACCGATGGAGCCTGCCGAAGATGAGGCCATTATGGCTTGCCTTTTGGTGTCCTCCTTGGGATAGCGTCATTTAAAGAACAAGGGTCAGCAGAACGTAAAAAAAAAAGGAAAAAAAACCGGAGGAGCCAGCCGAAGATGAGGCCATTACGGCTCGCCTTTAGGTGTCCTCCTCGGGATAGCGTCATTTAAAGAACGAGGGTCAGCACAACGTAATAAAAAAAATGGGAAAAAAACCGGAGGAGCCTGCCGAAGATGAGGCCATTACGGCTCGCCTTTAGGTGTCCTCCTCGGGATAGCGTCATTTTAAAAACGAGGGTCAGCACAACGTAATAAAAAAACCGGGAAAAAAAAACCTGAGGAGCCTGCCGAAGATGAGGCCTTTACGGCTCACCTTTAGGTGACCTCCTCGGGATAGCGTCATTTAAAGAACGAGGGTCAGCACAACGTAATAAAAAAAACTGGGAAAAAAACCGGAGGAGCCTGCCGAAGATGAGGCCATTACGGCTCGCCTTTAGGTGTCCTCCTCGAGATAGCGTCATTTAAAAAACGAGGGTAAGCACAACGTAGAAAAAAATCGGGAAAAAAAGAAGAGAAAAAAACCGGAAGAGCCTGCCGAAGATGAGGCCATTACGGCTCGCTTTTAGGTGTCCTCCTCGGGATAGCGTCATTTAAAGAACGAGGGTCAGCACAACGTACAAAAAATAAAAAAAAACTGTAGAAAAAAAACTGGAGGAGCCTGCCGAAGATGAGGCCATTACCGCTCGCCTTTAGGTGTCCTCCTCGGGATAGCGTCATTTAAAGAACGAGGGTCAGCACAACGTAAAAAAAAAACCGGGAAAAAAACCGGTGGAGCTTGCCGAAGATGAGGCCATTACGGCTCGCCTTTTGGTGTCCTCCTCTGGATAGCGTCATTTAAAGAACGAGGGTCAGCACAACGTAAAAAAAACCGGGGAAAAAAAGCGGAGAAAAAAACCGGAGGAGCCTGCCGAAGATGAGGCCATTACGGTTCGCCTTTAGGTGTCCTCCTCGGGATAGCGTCATTTAAAGAACGAGGGTCAGCACAACGTATAAAAAAACCGGGAAAAAAAAACGGAGGAGCCTGCCGAAGATGAGGCCATTACGGCTCGCCTTTATGTGTCGTCCATGGGATAGCATCATTTAAAGAACTAGGGTCCGCACAACATAAAAAACCGGGAAATAAACCGGAAAAAAAAGCGGAGGAGCCTGCCGAAGATGAGGCCATTACGGCTTGCCTTTAGGTGTCCTCCTCGGGATAGCGTCATTTAAAGAACGAGGGTCAGCACAACGTAAAAAAAACCGGAAAAAAAACCGGTGGAGCCTACCGAAGATGACGCCATAACGGCTCGCCTTCTCAGGATAGCGTGATTTAAAGAACGAGGGTCAGCACAACGTAAAAAAAACCGGAAAAAAAACCGGTGGAGCCTACCGAAGATGACGCCATAACGGCTCGCCTTCTCAGGATAGCGTGATTTAAAGAACGAGGGTCAGCACAACGTAAAAAAAACCGGAAAAAAAACCGGTGGAGCCTACCGAAGATGACGCCATAACGGCTCGCCTTCTCAGGATAGCGTGATTTAAAGAACGAGGGTCAGCACAACGTAAAAAAAACCGGAAAAAAAACCGGTGGAGCCTACCGAAGATGACGCCATAACGGCTCGCCTTCTCAGGATAGCGTGATTTAAAGAACGAGGGTCAGCACAACGTAAAAAAAAACCGGAAAAAAAAAAACGGAGGAGCCTGCCGAAGAAGAGGCCATTACGACTCGCGTTTATGTGTCGTCCTCGGAATAGCATCATTTAAAGAACTAGGGTCCGCACAACATAAAAAAACCGGTAAAAAAACTAGAAAAAAGCGGAGGAGCCTGCCGAAGATGAGGCCATTACGGCTCGCCTTTAGGTGTCCTCCTCGGGATAGCATCATTTAAAGAACGAGGGTCAGCACAACGTAAAAAAAAACTGGGAAAAAAAACCGGAGGAGCCTCCCGAAGATGAGGCCATTATGGCTCGCCTTTAGGTGTCCTCCTCGGGATAGCGTCGTTTAAGGAACGAGGGTTAGCACAACGTAAAAAAAAATAAAAAAATCGGAGAAAAAAACCGGAGGAGCCTGCCGAAGATGAGGCCATTATGGCACGCCTTTAGGTGTCCTCCTCGGGATAGCGTCATTTAAAGAACGAGGATCAGCACAACGTAAAAAAAAAAAAATCGGAGAAAAAAACCGGAGGAGCCTGCCGAAGATGTGGCCATTACGATTCGCCTTTAGGTGTCCTTCTCGGGATAGCGTCATTTAAAGAACGAGGGTTAGCACAACGTAAAAAAAAAAA
>NW_015496090.1:29350-31901 GCF_000816755.2 Arachis ipaensis
AAAACTCACCGGCAAGTGTACCGGGTCGTATCAAGTAGTAAAACTCACTTAGAGTGAGGTCGATCCCACAGGGATTGATGGATCAAGCAACTTTAGTGGGTGATTAGTTTAGTCAAGCTAACATTGAGTGAATTGTGTGAAATGTAGCCAACAGAAAGTAAATTGCAAGGAATTTAAAAGATGCAGAAAGTAAAATTGCAAGTAACTTAAAGAACAAGAAAGTAAAATAGCTGAAACATAAATAGCAAGAAATGTAAATGTAAAGGGGAGTGGGTGCTGAAAATTAAAGAAAGCAATAGATCAAGCAACTAGAAATGTAAATGTGCAGGAAATATAAAAGGAACTGGGTGCTGGGAGCAATGTAAACAGATAAGCAAAATTGTAGTGAGTTAAAACTTAGAGCAATTGCAGGAAATGTAAATTGGAAGCAATGCAACAGAAAGTAAAAATGCTTGAAAGATTAAAAACAGAAAAGCAATGCTTAATTTGCAGCAATTTGAAAGGGTGTTGAAGATCTCAGGGGTGGAGGAGACTAGAAAACAAGTCTAGATCTCAAATCCTTCCTTGATCCAACAAGAATAATTGCAAAATGAAAATGGAAGAGTAAATTGCAGAAGAAGAACAAGATGAAAGTAATCAAGAAAACTCAGATTTTATGCAGAAGAGGAATAAGAGATTTCAGATCAAGTGAAACAGAATTCCTTCAATTCTTGATCCAAAATTTAAAACAGAATGGAAAACTAAAGAGAGAGAGCAAAATGAAAACTAAAGAGTGAAAGACTCCCTATTGGAGCTAGCGTCCATACAATTGAGCTTGTCTACAAAGATGAAAATGATGCCTTATATAGGCTTAAAAAATAAAATGAAATTGAAATGAAAAACAAATTAAATGAAAATCCTAATTCTAGCTTGTTCTTGTGCCTTTGAGTGATGATGTGGGCTTTGCTTGCTTTAGATTTGAAGAGAGATGGGTTTGTTGGCCTTGATTCAATTTGGTGAAGAATTGAATTTAATTGAAATTTTGGTTGAATTTTGGCCCAATATTGCACCTCCCAGGGACGGCTCAGTTGGAAAACCAAACTGAGCACCCCAATGTTGCTATTCGTGTCAACTTGTGCGTCCCAGCCCCTTGGTGTGCCAAATTCTTGCGCATCATGCTTGCTTCTTGGTGCCTTTGTGCGTGCCAAAATGTGGGGAGATGGGGGAAGTAGTGCTCAGTTGGGAAAACCAACTGAGCTCCTCTTGTGTAGCGCCTTGCTTGAGTGTGAGGTCTTGGGTTCGAACTTTGGTGGAGGCCTTTTTCAAATGTTGCACTTTGATTTTCTTTAGGGAGGAGCCCGAAAAAGCTAAGTTGGAAAAGTGAACTGAGCACTCTTTTCTTGCTTTCCTTGTTTTCCTTGTGTCTCCCCCTTCGAGCCTTGGTGGAAGCATTGGCTGATTTTTTTGCTTATTTTTGGCCCTTAAAGATGCATTTCACTTGTGTCTCAATTTCGTGCCAAATATGAACTATGATACATCGTTGGAAAGCTGTGAATGTCAGCTTTCCAACGCAACTGAAAGCACATCAATTGGACGTCTGTAGCTCAAGTTATTGCCTTTTGAAGGAGGCATGGTCATGCTGTAAACGCCCAGATTTTAACTTAGCGAAATTTCTTGCCTCCAAGCACATTTTTCTTGTACGGCAAAGCTAAGTTCACTTAGTGAACTGAGCTTTGTGTGCTGATTGTTCATACTTCCTTGATTTGGTCATGGGCCACGCTTTTAAAAGCGTGGCCTAAGGCTCCAAAGTGTGCTCCAACTTCAAAGTGTGCCCCAAAGTTCTTTTTTTCTCCTTTTTAGCTTATTTTGTGCTTCTTTTTCTTCTTATTTCCTACCAAATTTATAAAATTAAAAGATCAAGGAATATACCATTTAAGCATAAAAGAATACAATATTTAAGCACTAATTATCAATTTCTTATATGAAAAAGCATAGAAAAACATGACATGATGACATGTCATCACAACACCAAACTTAAACCTTGCTTGTCCCCAAGCAAGAAAAGAATCATGCAATAAAGATTGACAATCCAAGGTAAGAAGAATAGCAACTCAATGTTCTTGGTAGGCTAGTTTTCTATGCATGCTACAATCACAAAAGAAATGTAAATGATTGATGCTTCTATCTAGCTCATTTTATGAAATCTTTTTCTTATATTTCTTCCTTGAAACAAGGTTTTGCTTTTCTTATTAGCTTCTCCTTTTGGGTGCTTTGCCCCATGAGTTAATAACAAAGCTACGATTCTAAATGCTTTGTTTTCAAGTATTACCACTTGATACATAAGCACCACAAGAATTTAATTAGAGGACTTCATTAAGCTCATTTTTCTTTTCTTTTCTTGCTCTAATCATTGATGCTAAGAACCTTGAGCTTTGAAGGAGTGCTTTTGCACTTGAGCCTAGCCTTGACTTCTAAGTGTTTTGTTTTCAAGCATTTGGCTTGATACATAAACACCACAAGTACTTAACAAATAAATTGACATTGGTACTCAGAGCCTTCAGCTTTCTCATTC
>NW_015496090.1:32764-39188 GCF_000816755.2 Arachis ipaensis
AACAATTAGAACAATGGCTATGGGGCTAAGATGGATCATGAATGTCTTACATAATGAAATATTAGTAGCACATGTGTTTTAAGCAAGCAAAATTAAAGATAACAATCAAGGCACAAGAGACAGAGACATTTTGATTGCATAGTTAAGAAGGTGTGCACAATACATTGCATAAAAGATAAGTGGTATGCCAAACTTAGTGTGACACTTTCACTTGGAATTAATGCAAGTATCGGTAAGGATTGGAAGAAAATTTTTTTGTTGCATAGTAACACCAAACTTAGAATGCAATCATGTGTCAATTTATTTGAATTAAAACTAAGCAAGTGAAACTGTTATTTGTTAAGTACAATCACCAAGCCAAGAATCTGTCATGAATAAAGCTCTCTTGGTGATGTATTAACAGACACAGTAAATAGGAAAACTAAAATGAAAGCATTTAAAAACAGAAAAATGACTAAAGAAAGTAGAATGAAAAAGTGTCAACTTAAAAGAGAAAAATAAAACTGCAGAGGCATTATGATTATGCAGACAAGTAGTGTTGCTTGAATGAATTGCATAGAAAATAAGTGGCACACCAAACTTAGAATCTTGGTGTGTCACTTTCATTTTTTATTTGATGCAATCATCCAAAAAGATTGAAAACAATTTGTTGCAAGGCAACACCAAACCTAGAATGTAACCATATGCCAATTTATTGAATTTTAAACAAAGCAAGGAGAAGAAATGTACCTACGGTCTACCTGTTTTTCACCTTCTTCCTCTTCTTCCAATTTGTTAAGAGAAATGACCTCAAAGGAGGGAAAGATTCAGCTAGTGTCCCTTTCTTGGCCTTTCCTCAGCAAGCTTCCTTTTGCAAATGGCTTGATTGATCTTGCTTGCTGGATTAGGGACAGAATTGGTGTTCTTGCTAGTTGCCTTCACTTCTTTGGATTCAAGACTTGGTTGCTGTGTGATTATTGGAGTTTTGTATTCATCCAAAGCCTTTTGAATTGGTGGTTCCATGAACTCTTCCTTCATGTACTTCTCTGCTTCACTTGAGTTTGAAATTCTTTGGTTGTCTTTCTCACTTTCTTGCTCTTCCACTTCCTCCTTTGCACTCAACATTTGACTTAATAGCTTTTTCATTGAGGAGGTTTGTTGATCTTCCCAACATTTTTTCATCTCCTCTTCATATTTTTCAATCACAGATTCAATTGTTGAGAGTTTTTGGGTCAGGGACGTTTGTGAGAGTTGTGAGTCTTCATGTTCCCTTGTCATCTCAAGTGCAGTTTCGTTTTCAACCACCTCATTCTTTATTGAAAGTTCACTTGATGCAGTAGCCTCCTCATCTTGCTCTTTCACTTTATCCTTCACATCCATCAATTGGTCTTCATCCTTACTGTTTGATGGTTCTAAGTTCCCCGTTGTTTGTTCTAAGGGCCCATTCATCTTCTTAAAGACGATTTCTTTCCAGGATGGGGATTTTGTGTATCTTTCCACTAGTTTTCTGTGTATTTCAATGGCTTGAAGGTAATCCTCATCTGTTGGTTCAAGAGATGAAGGTTGAGAATAATTTTGGTGACATGGATGTATTGTGGTGAAGTTGTGTTGAGGGGTGTGGAATGGGTTGTGTGATTAATGAGATGACTTGTATGGATTTTGGAGGAAACTTTGTGTTAAGGCATAATCAAGTGATGAAGATCTTTCAAATGAGAAACTGGGACGTGAGGGTGGATGCTCTTTCATTCCTTGGTGATACTCCCAGCCACCATTAGAATAATGACTTGCATCATTTTGTGGTGGAGGAAAATATCCCATATGATTCTCTTGCTCATATTGTGTCTCTGAAGCAAATCTCCATGGATTGGAGTGCTTAGAATTTGTATTTTCTTGGTGATATTCCCAGCTACCATTAGAAATTGGTGATGGTGGGTAATATCCCATAAAATTTGTTTGATCATAAGATGAGTTGAACTCCATTTGAATTTTGTAAAACACAACACCAAGGAAAATTGAAATTCATATCTCAGAGATGAATTTCTTAGTGAGGCAATAACACAAACACCTTGGTTTCAATCTAAAACAGAAAATAAAAATAAAGAAAATGCTTGATCTAGACTTCTCACCCACTTAATCATTGTTGATCTAAATCAATCCCAGGCAACGACGCCAAAAACTTGATGGTGTTTTTATTGGAAAAACGAATTTCCAAACACACAAATCTAACCGGCAAGTGTACCGGGTCGCATCAAGTAGTAAAACTCACTTAGAGTGAGGTCGATCCCATAGGGATTGATGGATCAAGCAACTTTAGTGGGTGATTAGTTTAGTCAAGCTAACATTTAAGTGAAATTGGGTGAGACTTGAAGCAACAGAATGTAAATGACAAGGAATTATAGTGCAGAAAGTAAATTGGACAGAAACTTAAAGAGCAAGAAATGTAAATTGCAAGAATCTTAAATAACAAGAAATATAAATTGCATGAAATATAAAGGGGAGTTGGTGCTGGAAATTAAAATTTAACAGGAAAGTGTAAATAGCAATCAAACAGAGAAGTAAAAGGTGCAAAATCATGCAACAGATCTAAACAGAAAAGGGAAATTGCTTGAAGAATTTTAAAGACAGAAAAGCAGTGCTTAATTTGCAGCAATTTAAAAGAGTGTTGAAGATCTCAGGAGTGGAAGAGACTAGAAAACAAGTCTCATGCTTGCTTCTTGGTGCCTTTGGGCGTGCCAAAATGTGGGGAGATGGGGGAAGTAGTGCTCAGTTGGGAAAACCAACTGAGCTCCCCTTGTGTAGCGCCTTGCTTGAGTGTGAGGTCTTGGGTTCGAACTTTGGTGGAGGCCTTTTTCAAATGTTGCACTTTGATTTTCTTTGGGGAGAGCCCGAAAAAGCTAAGTTGGAAAAGTGAACTGAGCACTCTTTTCTTGCTTTCCTTGTTTTCCTTGTGTCTCCCCCTTCGAGCCTTGGTGGAAGCATTGGCTGATTTTTTTGCTTATTTTTGGCCCTTAAAGATACATTTCACTTGTGCCTCAATTTGGTGCCAAACATGGACTATGATACATCCTTGGAAAGCTGTGAATGTCAGCTTTCCAATGCAACTGGAAGCACATCAATTGGACGTTTGTAGCTCAAGTTATTGCCTTTTGAAGGAGGCATGGTCAAGCTGTAAACGCCCAGATTTTAACTTAGCGAAATTTCTTGCCTCCAAGCACATTTTTCTTGTATGGTTGTGTGCTGATTGTTCATACTTCCTTGATTTGGTCATGGGCCACGCTTTTAAAAGCGTGGCCTAAGGCTCCAAAGTGTGCTCCAACTTCAAAGTGTGCCCCAAAGTTCGTTTTTTCTCCTTTTTAGCTTATTTTGTATTTCTTTTTCTTCTTATTTCCTACCAAATTTATAAAATTAAAAGATCAAGGAAATATACCATTTAAGCATAAAAGAATGCAATATTTAAGCACTAATTATCAATGTCTTATATGAAAAAGCATAGAAAAACATGACATGATGACATGTCATCAAGGCCATTACAGCTCGCCTTTAGGTGTCTTCCTCGGGATAACATCATTTAAAGAATGAATTATGGCTCGCCTTTAGGTGTCTTCCTCGGGATAACATCATTTAAAGAATGAATTATGGCTCGCCTTTAGGTGTCTTCCTCGGGATAACATCATTTAAAGAATGAATTATGGCTCGCCTTTAGGTGTCTTCCTCGGGATAACATCATTTAAAGAATGAATTATGGCTCGCCTTTAGGTGTCTTCCTCGGGATAACATCATTTAAAGAATGAATTATGGCTCGCCTTTAGGTGTCTTCCTCGGGATAACATCATTTAAAGAATGAATTATGGCTCGCCTTTAGGTGTCTTCCTCGGGATAACATCATTTAAAGAATGAATTATGGCTCGCCTTTAGGTGTCTTCCTCGGGATAACATCATTTAAAGAATGAATTATGGCTCGCCTTTAGGTGTCTTCCTCGGGATAACATCATTTAAAGAATGAATTATGGCTCGCCTTTAGGTGTCTTCCTCGGGATAACATCATTTAAAGAATGAATTATGGCTCGCCTTTAGGTGTCTTCCTCGGGATAACATCATTTAAAGAATGAATTATGGCTCGCCTTTAGGTGTCTTCCTCGGGATAACATCATTTAAAGAATGAATTATGGCTCGCCTTTAGGTGTCTTCCTCGGGATAACATCATTTAAAGAATGAATTATGGCTCGCCTTTAGGTGTCTTCCTCGGGATAACATCATTTAAAGAATGAATTATGGCTCGCCTTTAGGTGTCTTCCTCGGGATAACATCATTTAAAGAATGAATTATGGCTCGCCTTTAGGTGTCTTCCTCGGGATAACATCATTTAAAGAATGAGGGTCAGCACAACGTAAAAAAAATCGGATAAAAAAACCGGTGGAGCCTGCCGAAGTTGAGGCCATTACGGCTCGCCTTTTGGTGTCTTCCTCGGGATTGCGTCATTTAAAGAACGACGGTCAGCACAACGTAAAAAAAAGGGAAAAAAAACCGGAGGAGCCAGCCAAAGATGAGGCCATTACGGCTCGCCTTTAGGTGTCCTCCCCGGGATAGCATCATTTAAAGAACGAGGGTCAGTACAATGTAAAAAAAAGGAAAAAAAACCGGAGGAGCCAGCCGAAGATGAGGCCATAACGGCTCGCCTTTAGGTGTCCTCCTTGGGATAGCGTCATTTAAAGAACGAGGGTCAACACAACATAAAAAAAATTGGGAAAAAACCCGGAGAAAAAAACCGGTTGAGCCTGCCGAAGATGAGGCCATTACAGCTCGCCTTTAGGTGTCCTCCTCGGGATAGCGTCATTTTAAGAACGAGGGTCAGCACAATGTAATAAAAAAACCGGGAAAAAAAACCGAAGAAAAAAACCGGAGGAGCCAGCTGAAGATGAGGCCATTACGGCTCGCCTTTAGGGGTCCTCCTCGGCATAGCGTCATTTTAAGAACAAGGGGCAGCACAACGTAATAAAAAAACCGGGAAAAAAAATCGGAGGAGCCTGCCGAAGATGAGGCCTTTACGGCTCCCCTTTAGGTGTCCTCCTCGGGATAGCGTCATTTAAAGAACGAGGGTCAGCACAACGTAATAAAAAAAATGGGAAAAAAACCGGAGGAGCCTGCCGAAGATGAGGCCATTACGGGTTGCCTTTAGGTGTCCTCCTCGAGATAGCGTCATTTAAAGAACGAGGGAAAGCACAACGTAGAAAAAAACCGGGAAAAAAAATAAGAGAAAAAAACCGGAAGAGCCTGCCGAAGATGAGGCCATTACGGCTCGCTTTTAAGTGTCCTCCTCGGGATAGCGTCATTTAAAGAACGAGGGTCAGCACAACGTATAAAAAATAACGAAAATCGTAAAAAAAAACCGGAGGAGCCTGCCGAAGATGAGGCCATTACGGCTCACCTTTAGGTGTCCTCCTCGAGATAGCGTCATTTAAAGAACGAGGGTAAGCACAACGTAGAAAAAAACCGGGAAAAAAAATAAGAGAAAAAAACCGGAAGAGCCTGCCGAAGATGAGGCCATTACTGCTCGCCTTTAGGTGTCCTCCTCGGGATAGCGTCATTTAAAGAACGAGGGTCAGCACAACGTAAAAAAAAAAACCGGGAAAAAAACCGGTGGAGCCTGCCGAAGATGAGGCCATTATGGCTTGCCTTTTGGTGTCCTCCTCGGGATAGCGTCATTTAAAGAACGAGGGTCAGCACAACGTAAAAAAAAAAACGGAAAAAAACCGGTGGAGCCTGCCGAAGATGAGGCCATTATGGCTTGCCTTTTGGTGTCCTCCTCGGGATAGCGTCATTTAAAGAACGCGGGTCAGCACAACGTAAAAAAAACCGGGGAAAAAACCGGAGAAAAAAACCGGAGGAGCCTGCCGAGGATGAGGCCATTACGGCTCGCCTTTAGGTGTCCTCCTCGAGATAGCGTCATTTAAAGAACGAGGGTCAACACAACATAAAAAAATTGGGAAAAAACCCGGAGAAAAAAATCGGTGGAGCCTGCCGAAGATGAGGCCATTACAGCTCGCCTTTTGGTGTCCTCCTCGTGATAGCGTCATTTTAAGAACGAGGGTCAGCACAATGTAAATAAAAAAACCGGGAAAAAAAACCGAAGAAAAAAATCGAAGGAGCCAGCTGAAGATGAGTCCATTACGGCTCGCTTTTAGGTGTCCTCCTCGGCATAGCGTCATTTTAAGAACGAGGGTCAGCACAACGTAATAAAAAAACCGGGAAAAAAATCGGAGGAGCCTGCCGAAGATGAGGCCTTTACGGCTCGCCTTTAGGTGTCCTCCTCGGGATATCGTCATTTAAAGAACGAGGGTCAGCACAACGTAATAAAAAAAATGGGAAAAAAACCGGAGGAGCCTGCCGAAGATGAGGCCATTACCGCTCGCCTTTAGGTGTCCTCCTCGGGATAGCGTCATTTAAA
>NW_015496091.1:0-467 GCF_000816755.2 Arachis ipaensis
TTTGGAGTGCATCAACACTTGATGACTTGGGTTAACTAACCCGGGATCATCAGTTGAAAGTCCACTATCAAGAGCAACCTATTGATGAGTATTTTGGTGAAAAATAAATTTCTCCCAAAACACAGAAATCTAACTGGCAAGTGCACCGGGTCGTATCAAGTAATAAAAACTCACGGGAGTGAGGTCGATCCCACAGGGATTGAAGGATTGAGCAATTTTAGTTTAGTGGTTGATTTAGTCAAGCGAATCAAGATTTGGTTGGGTGTTTTGTGATTTGCAGAAATTAAATTGCATGGAAGTAAAGAGAACAGGAAATTAAATTGCTGAATCTTAAAGAACAAGAAATTAAATAGCAGAAACTTAAAATGCAAGAAATGTAAATAGCAGAATCTTAAAATGCAAGAAATGTAAACGGCTGGAATTGTAAAGGGAATTGGGGCTTGGATTTAAACAAGGAAAAGTTAAAT
>NW_015496091.1:14840-19129 GCF_000816755.2 Arachis ipaensis
GGGATAAGGAAAAAGAGGTCCAGAACCTACAGCCCTCTTGAAAGGAATTGAAAGATGTCAAGCTAGTGACAATAAAAGAGCACTTGTTGGGAGGCAACCCAACCTGAGGTAGTTTTCTTTTTATAGCTTTTTCAATAAAAATGTTGAATAATTAATATATATTGCAAGGAGCTAAGTTTGGTGTTGCACACCAAAAATAACTCAAGGGAGAATGGAGGATTCCAAGTTTGGTGTTCCACCAAAACCTCATTCAAAAGCACATTTTAACTTCCTGCACATCACTAGTTCCAAGCAATCAAACAGATTATTCAACCACTTAACTGCTTTTTTTTTAGTCCTAAAACTTCATAACCTTTAGCAAGGACACAAAATTTTGCCTAGAGTTAACCTGCTGTATCCAGAAAAGTGGCAAGAAATTAAGTTTGGTGTTTCCACACCAATTTGAATCCACAAGCCACAATCAATTCATGCATACTAACTGGTCATCTAAGGGCTTGAGAAGCAAGCAACTTTTGAGAATTATGCAGGGAATTCACCACCATTCGAAGACACTATGCATCATAACTCAAAAGGGCACAACAGAAGGAAGGACAAAGGAACTGCAAACCAATAGGTTGTATTTACACTTAACTCTTACTGTTGAAAAATGTTTTGACTTGTGTTTTGTTAAAGTGTTCATCTAATACAAGTAGAATCACTCTTAGAGTAAGTAAGCTAGTTTATGTGTGTGCTTGTGTGTTTACTTTCACTGAACAAAACGCATGCTTTGTCCCCTGCATTTTCAATTCAATAAAAGAAATGTTTGAATGTGAAGAGAGATAGTTCTCTGTTAGATAGAAGTACAATAAAAGTAAGTGGTGGTGTGTGTGTGTGATTGTATAATAGCTCACTTTAGTGAATAAGAGAACTAGGATGTCTCCCTCTAAGTAGAAAGTGGCCTACTGTCTATGAATCTCAATCAAATAAAAATCTTTGGTTAGAAAGAAAAACAAAAAGAGAAAGAAAAAAAAAGGGTAGAAAAAGAAATAGCCAAAGAGTGGCAGAACAAAAGAAAAATAAAAAGAAACAAAGCTGGACACCAATAGCTTGAACCTTAGAATATATGCCTGTGGTGTCTTTGTATTAGGATCTGCTTGGATTATTAAGCTCTTTGGAGTGCATCAACACTTGATGAATTAATCAACCAAACTCATCAAAGCTATGCTCATAATCATGAGATATTCATTCTATCATAATATGCAACAATTTTAGCATAAAACCTCATGAAATGGCATGAATTCATACATGGTTGATTCAATCAAGGGAAACATGAAAATCTAGTCAATTAGCTTGCTTATGGTTCAAGAAAGTGCATAATTCTAATGAAAACAAAAGGAAACGACTGGTTAAAATAGGCTAGGATGACTTGTCATCACCTAACTACAAGGCATTTAGTAACCCAAAGAGGTGTTGGGCATCAATGTTCTAAGAAGGAATGTGAGCCAAGTGTCAATAGTGAATAATGTGTCAAGTATAAAGAAAAGGAAATGAACTTGCTACACATGACACTCAAATAAAGCTTATGAACAAAATAATAGCCAAGGATAAAGAAATAATGAGAGGTCATAGCAGTATGTTACTTGAAGCTTGAAGGAGACTTTCTAGACTTAAGAGTCAATAAGAGGTGAGTGTTTACATATCCACATAAAACCCCATGAACTACCAATAACACTCTACTAGCATGAACATCCTCTTCTATTTCATTCTTTCTTCTCAAAATTCATTTCTTGCTTGGGGACAAGCAAGCTTTAAGTTTGGTGTTGTAATGACAAGTCATCTTAGCCTAGTTTCACTAGCCTTTTTCTTTTGTTTTCAATGGAATTATGCACTTTCTTGAGCCATAAGCAAGCCAATTGGGTAGATTTTCATGTTTCCTTTGATTTAATCAACCATGTATGAATTCATTCTATTTCATGAGGTTTTATGCTATAATTGTCACATATTATGAAAGAATGAATATCTCATGATTTTGAGCATAGCTTTGATGTGTTTGGTTGATTAATGATAGGAGAAAAGAGTTTGGAAGAAGGTTGAAGCAAGGAGGAATGGCTAGGAGGAAGAGAGGACAAAAAGTTTGAGCAAAAGTTTGCCTCAAACTTTAGCTCAAACTTTTGGAATAAGTGAAAATGAACCAGGGAGCAAAAAGCTGGACCAAAAGTTTGCCTCAAACTTTTGTGCAAACTTTTAGGCAAAAAGCTGGAGCAAAAATTTGCCTCAAACTTTTGTGCAAACTTTTGGGCAAAAAGCTGGAGCAAAAGTTAGCCTCAAACTTTTTGGCAAACTTTTGGCATCACAAATCAACACCCTGGAGAGCAAAAGTTTGCACCAACGTTAGCCCCTAACTTTTTGGCAAACGTTGGCGCATGAACAACACACCCTGGAGAGCAAAAGTTTGCACCAACGTTAGCCCCTAACTTTTTGGCAAACGTTGGCGCATGAACAACACACCCTGGAGAGCAAAAGTTTGCGCCAACGTTAGCCTCTAACTTTTTGGCTAACGTTCGTGCCATGAGTGTGCAAGGGGAGGCCAACGTTGGAGCAAAAGTTTGACCCCAAACTTTTGCCCCAACGTTGATATCAGCAAAAGAGGGTGGCTGATGTGAAAAGTTGGAGTAATCCCGAAATGTGCATAAACGAACATGGTGGCAACCTGCAGTGAGGCCAACTGACCTCTACACCTTCAACGGAGTATAACTCGAGCTGTTGAGCTCCAAATGATGCGCTTCCAATGGCATTGGAAAGTAGACATTCAGGGCTTTCCAACAATGTATAATAGTATGGGGTGGACAGCACGTTTGAGCTTTCGAATCTGGCAATGTTCCCAACGTTTGCGTTCACGTTTGACCTCAAACGTGGTGTCAAACGTGAGTGACAGCAACACTAGCGACCTTGTCCCTTTCAAAGGAGCATAACTTGAGTTGTAGATGTCCAATTAAGATTATTCTAGTTGGGTTAGAAAGCTGACATTTAGAGCTTTCCAACGATATATGGCAATCCATATTTGGCATGAAATTGAGGCATGAGTGAAAGGCATCTTTAAGGACCAAATGTTGCTAGATGGATGCCCTGGAGGGAAGCCCACGTTTGCGCCAACGTTTGCCTCAAACGTGAGGTCAAACGTTGGCCAAAGAATGCCTTGGAGGAGATCACGTTTGAGCTCACGTTTGACCTCAAACGTGAACCCAGACGTGAGTGACAGCAAAATGGCCATTCTGCATAATGCCTTCACGAAGACGTTTGAGTCAACGTTTGCCTCAAACATTGACTCAAACGTGAATATTCCAAAGTCCAAATTTCAAGCGGATTTCTTCTCAAGACCAATGCCATCCGGATCCATCTTCAACCCAATTCCACTCCAAAGCAAGCAAAGCCCACATGACTCAAAAGCACACAGAGAAGCTAGATTAGGAATTTTATTTTGTAAATACTATTTTCATTTTTCATTTTCATTTTGTAAAAGCCTATATAAGGCGAGCTCCATTAAAGAGTATGGAGGCTGGCTCCACTAGGGAGTGATGGGATATTTTTATGGAGAAACGAATTTCTCCAAAACACCCAAAACTAACCGGCAAGTGCACTGGGTCGCATCAAGTAATAATAACTCACGTGAGTGAGGTCGATCCCACAGGGATTGAAGGATTGAGCAATTTTAGTTTAGTGGTTGATTTAGTCAAGCGAATCAAGATTTGGTTGAGAGATTTGTGATTTGCAGAATTTAAATTGCATAAAAAGTAAAGGGAATGGGTAATTGGCATGAAATTAAAGAGAGCTGAAATTTAAAGTGCTGAATCTTAAAGAACAAGAAATTAAATGGCAGAAACTTAGAACGCAAGAAATGTAAATTGCAGAATCTTAAAGTGCAAGAAATGTAAATGGCTTGAATTGTAAAGGGAATTGGGAGTTGGATTTGCAGAAATTAAACGAGGGAAAGTAAATTGCAACCAACAGAGAAGTAAAAGAACACTTGGATTGAACCGGATCTAAAAACAGAATTGTAAATAAGCATGAAAACAGTAAACAGAGGATGTAAATTGAGAATTCAGATCTCAGGACCCAAGAGACTAGAAAACCAAGTCTAGATCTCAATGCCTTCCTAGATCCAACAAGAACAATAGCAAAGGAAATGTAAATTGCAAAGAAGGTAGATGAAGAAGCAATTAACCGAAACTGAAATTCAATTAAGCAGAAAATTAAACAAGATCCCAAGGGGAGATTGAAACAGAAGTTCTTCAATTCTCCACCCAAGATCC
>NW_015496091.1:19200-22478 GCF_000816755.2 Arachis ipaensis
GTTGGAAGTGGTTGTGGCTGTGTCAATTGTGGTGGTTGATGAAGGTCATTTTGAGCGAATGGTGAGGTAGGACGGGGTTGGAAGTGTGTGTGATTGTTGTTGTGGGGGTGTGTATTAAGTTGGTTTTTGAAGCTGGGATTGTTGCAGTTGAAGTCCCTTGGTTTTTTGGTTTTGGTTCTCAACCCCCCTCCCATTAGAATGAGTTCTCCAAGGTGGATTGTATACATCATTCTGAGGCCTGTTCTGGAGCATGTTAGAGTGATTGCTTGGAGCTTGTAGTTGCTCATAGCTTTGTTGCTTATGGTTAATGGCCCCAAAACTGTGTTCAGCTTGATTACTCCCATATGAGCTTTGAGTCAGGTTGTATGTATGTATTACAGCATGTCTCAACTCAGTGATTTTTCTAGCCATCATGTCCAGTTGTTGTAGAGTTTGCTGATGTATCTGCTTGTTTTGGCTTATTACTTCACGAGCACCTTCAATTTCTTTCTCTTGTGTGAATGGATGCACTTCTGCCTCTGGCTTAACAATTCTTTGTGATGGGTTCAATTTGACTAGGAGCCCATTCACCAGTTCTTCCCATCCGATAATGCTTCCTTGTGGAAAAGCTTCAAACCATTGGGCAACATCATTCATGGCTATGGATAGTTGCTTCGAACTATGGGTTGCATTATCATCCAAGGTGGGGATATTACTCTCATGATTGCTAGAATTTGTTGAGTTCCCCTCCATGATCTGCACAGTCACAAAAATTCAAGTGATGATTGAATATTTTCAAGCTCAGAATGTGATTTAGAAGGTTAGCTGGCACAAAGTATCAAACAGTTGATGGACTAGGGGGATTAGTGGCAGAAATTGCTTCTCTTGTGTAAGCAAGAGCATTGCACAGAGCCAGAAATTTCCCGAAAAACCTCACTTTGTTGCTAAAGCAAAGTTTCAGTTATCTCAGGCAAAAATTCAAACAGTTAGTGTGTCAGTCAAAAATTAAAGAAAAAGTGCTTGATCTAGATCACCACCTCACTTAATCATTGTCAATCTAATCAATCCCCGGCAACGGCGCCAAAAACTTGATGAGTATTTTGGTGAAAATCAAGAAAGTGCATAATTCTAATGAAAACAAAAGAAAAAGACTAGTTAAAATAGGCTAAGATGACTTGTCATTAGTGCAACACCAAACTTAGCTCCTTACAATACAGGTGAATCTACTTAACCTTTTTATTGAACTAGCTATGAGAAAAAAACTACCTCAGGTTGGGTTGCCTCCCAACAAGCGCTCTTTTATTGTCACTAGCTTGACATCTTGTTCTTTTGATCAAGGAGGTTGAAAATCATAGTGCCTCAGCTTTTCTCCTCTTACTGTGAACTTTCTTCCGGTCTCCTCTTTGATGATCTCTAGGTGTTCAAGTGAAAGGATCCGGTTTACAGTATAGCATTCAGATGATTGTGGAGACACCTTCATTGGTTGGGTGTTTAACATTACTTTTTCCCCTGGTGAAAAGCCTTCAGTGGGGATTTTCTTGTTTTTCCACCCTTTTGGCCTCTTCTTCTTCTCTTCTTTCTTAAGAGATGATTCATGCCTTGGTGGTTCCTTATCTGAGATGTTGAATTTCTCATCTGGAGGTTTTGGATCTAATTCCTCCTTGATTTCTTTGGTCTGTTGCACCATCTCTACTTCTTTCAAGCATGGATCATGGATTTGGAGGTCTTGGAGCTAATTCATTGACTACTTCCTTCAAACTTTGATCTCTGGCCTTATCCTCCGTACACTCTTCTTCTTGAGTGGGCTCATGTAGGGTTTTAAAAACATGGAATGCTAGGTGCTCATCATGCACTCTTAACAACAATTCTCCTTTTTCAACATCTATTAATGCTCTGCCCGTAGCCAGGAAAGGCCTCCCCAGGATGATGGGAGTGTTAGGGTCTTCATCCATATCCAGGATGACAAAATCAGCTGGGAGAAAGAATTTTCCCACTTTTACCAACACATTCTCCACAACTCCCAGTGCTTGCTTAATGGATTTGTCAGCCATTTGGAGAACTATTCGTGTGGACTTCAGCTCAGAAATTTGAAGTTTCCTCATTAGAGACAAAGGCATCAAGTTTATACCTGCACCGAGGTCACAAAATGACTTCTCAATTGTTATGTTTCCTATGGTGCAAGCCTGTGTTTCAAAGATGTCAACATCTTTCTTTGAGCTTTTTGCATTTTTAGTCTTTCTCTTCTCTTCACTTCTCTCTTCTGTCTCTTCTTGTGGAACTTCTCTGTTGTGTTCTTCTTGATTGATGGCTTCCTTCTCCCTAGTCTTTTCACTTCCCACTATGATTGCCTTGCACTTCTCCCATTTTGTAGCTTTTTCTTTGTCCTTTGGATTGGAGATTGTATCACTTGGGAGAACATTGGTTGGCCGTTCAGCTTGTTTGGCCAATTGTCCCACTTGTCGTTCAAGGCTCTTCATGGTAGCTTCATTTCTCTCCTGCACTTTGACCAAGTTTTGAGTGGACTGAGCAATTGCTTGTATGGCTGCCTCAAGACTTGAAATTCTACTTTCATAATGGTCTATTGGTGGTATGATGGGGGTGGAATGTGGTTGCTGGAAGTTATTTGTAGGGGTAGTGTGGTAGTTTTGGGGGTTAGATGTTGGTGCGGAAATGCTATTTTGATGAGTTTGTGGATTGTGGTGGGGTGGTTGATATGTGTTTTGTGGTTTCTTGTATTGATTATTATTAGCGTTTTGCTGGTCGTGGTTTGAGTAAGTTGTGTTTCTTGAGTTGTTTTGGTTTGAGTTTTTCTGCCACGGTTGCTGGCTGTGGGTGTGGTTATCTCCCCATCTTATGTTTGGATGGTTCTTCCAGGATGGATTGTAGGTGTCACCATAGACTTCATTTTGGCCGGAGCTTTGGTTATGCACATATTGAGGTTGTTCCTGCTACTGATCTTCTTGGTTTTCTTCATTTTGTCCCCATTTGGTTGATGGTTGGCTTGTATTCACTGCTGCAACTTGCAAGCTATCAATCTTTTTAGCCATCTGCTCAAATTGTTGTTGAATCTGCTCCTGCATTATCTTGTTTTGAGCTAGGAGGGTGTCGACCCCTTCCATTTCTAACATTCCTTTCCTTAGTGATGGTTGGCGTTGTCTCTGATGGCCAAAGAAATATTGGTTGTTAGCCACCATGTCAATGAGGTTCTGAGCTTCTTCAGCTGTCTTCATGAGTTGCATCCAGCCTCCTGCGGAATAGTCAAGTGCCTCTTGAGCTTTCATTGTCAGTCCTTCATAGAA
>NW_015496091.1:22728-25358 GCF_000816755.2 Arachis ipaensis
GTGAGTCCTTCATAGAAGTTCTGTAGCTTGTCCCACTCAGTGAACATTTCTGGTGGACATTTCCTTAGCAGAGTCTTGTATCTCTCCCATGCTTCATACAGATTTTCAGCATCCAATTGTGTGAATGTTTGCACCTCAGTTTTCAGCCTGATGACTCTTTGGGGTGGATAGAATTTGGCTAGAAATTTAGTCACCAAATCATCCCAGCTAGTGATGCTTCCTTGAGGAAAAGTTTCAAGCCACTGTGCGGCCTTGTCCCTTAATGAGAACGGGAACAGCAGAAGCTTGTAGGTCTCAGGATTCACGCTATTGGACTTGACAGTGTCACAAATCCTTAAGAAGGTAGATAGATGTTGATTTGGATCCTCCAATGGTCCTCCTCCATAAGAACAGTTGTTCTGCACCAAGGTGATGAGTTGGGGCTTCAATTCAAAGTTATTTGCATCGACATTTGGGGTAAGGATGCTACTCCCACAATGCCTTGGATTAGCAAATGTATATGAAGCCAAGACTCTCCTCTGGGGTTGACCATTGTTGTTGGCCATTCTCACTGGTGGATTTGTTGGATTTGTTGAGTGTTCCTCCAATTCATGATATTCTTCATCTGATTCTTCCTCTCCAGCAACATTTTTTTCTCTTACTTCTCTTCTTAGCCTTCGGAGGATTCTTTCGTCAGTTTCATGAAAGGTAGGGATCTCTCTTCTTGTATCTGACATACAAGCAAAACACAAGAATCACACAATACCAGAAAAACAATAACACTTCAATCCATGGCTGAAGTGAAATATTAGTTAGCTTAGGCAAAAATTCAAACAGTTAGCGTGTTAGTCAAAACTTAAAGAAACAGAAAAGAAAAAGCGCTTGATCTAGATCTCCACTTCACTTAATCATTGTCAATCTAATCAATCCCCGGCAACGGCGCCAAAAACTTGATGGGATATTTTTATGGAGAAACGAATTTCTCCAAAACACCCAAAACTAACCGGCAAGTGCACCGGGTCGCATCAAGTAATAATAACTCACGTGAGTGAGGTCGATCCCACAGGGATTGAAGGATTGAGCAATTTTAGTTTAGTGGTTGATTTAGTCAAGCAAATCAAGATTTGGTTGAGAGATTTGTGATTTGCAGAATTTAAATTGCATAGAAAGTAAAGGGAATGGGTAATTGGCATGGAATTAAAGAGAGCTGAAATTTAAAGTGCTGAATTTTAAAGAACAAGAAATTAAATGGCAGAAACTTAGAACACAAGAAATGTAAATTGCAGAATCTTAAAGTGCAAGAAATGTAAATGGCTTGAATTGTAAAGGGAATTGGGAGTTGGATTTGCAGGGATTAAACAAGGGAAATTAAAATTCAACAAGCAGAGGAATAAAGGATGTCTTGAATCAAACCGGATCTTAAAACAGAAATGTAATTAAGCATGAAAACAGTAAACAGGGAATGGTAAATGGGAAATCTAGATCTCAGGACCCAAGAGACTAGAAAACCAAGTCTAGATCTCAATGCCTTCCTAGATCCAACAAGAACAATTGCAAAGGAGATTGTAAATTGCAAAGAAAGTAGATGAAGAACAATTAACCGAAACTGAAATTCAATTAAGCAGAAAATTAAACAAGATCCCAAGGTGAGATTGAAACAGAAGTTCTTCAATTCTCCACCCAAGATCCGAAGCAAGAAAATTAAAGAGTGCTGGGCAAGAACAAGGAAGAAGAGGTTTTGCTGATACCAACGTTGGGGCAAAAGTTAGGGGTCTAACTTTTGCTCCAACGCTGGCCTCCCCTTGGTTTATTCATGGCGCCAACGTTAGCCAGAAAGTTAGGGGCTAACGTTGGCGCAAACTTTTGCTAGCCCAGGGAGAGTTTTTCAGGTGCCAACGTTAGCCAAAAAGTTAGGGGCTAACGTTGGCGCAAACTTTTGGTGCATCCAGGGAGTGTTTTTCATGCCAAAAGTTAGCCAAAAAGTTAGGGGCTAACTTTTGCTCCAGCTTTTGCTTCCTGGTTCATAATTAATTCAAGACTCAAGTCAATCCTCCTAGCCATTCCTTCTTGCATCAACCTTTCTCCAAGCTTTCTTCACCTATCATCAATCAACCAAACACATCAAAGCTATGCTCAAAATCATGAGATATTCATTCTTTCATAATATGTGACAATTATAGCATAAAACCTCATGAAATAGCATGAATTCATACATGGTTGATTAAATCAAAGGAAACATGAAAATCTACCAAATTGGCTTGCTTTTGGCTCAAGAAAGTGCATAATTCAATTGAAAACAAAAGAAAAAGGCTAGTGAAACTAGGCTAAGATGACTTGTCATCAATACCTCAAAGAAGTATATCATGTCGAAGGTAAGGAGGAAGCACTCGACATCCCTGCAATCACGTTCACCAAAGAAGACGCATCCGGTATCATCTCAAGACACGACGATCCCATGGTCATCACCATCATACTGGCAAACGCCAATCTCCACCGCACATTAACAGACCAAGGGAGCTCTGCCGACATCTTATTCAAAACTACCTTCGACAAGCTCGGCTTAGAAGAAAAGGAGCTTAGAGCATACCCGAACAGCCTGTTCGGACTGGGAGATACCCCAGTACAACCACTGGGATATGTGTCGCTACATA
>NW_015496091.1:37567-39009 GCF_000816755.2 Arachis ipaensis
CACCAAGTTAGGGGGCTAACGTTGGCGCAAACTTTTGGTGCATCCTGGGAGTGTTTTTCACGCCAAAAGTTAGCCAAAAAGTTAGGGGCAAACTTTTGGTCCAGCTTTTGCCCAAAAGTTAGCCAAAAAGTTAGGGGCTAACTTTTGCTCCAGCTTTTGCCCAAAAGTTAGCCAAAAAGTTAGGGGCTAACTTTTGCTCCAGTTTTTGCTTCCTGGTTCATAATTAATTCAAGACTCAAGTCATTCCTCCTAGCCATTCCTTCTTGCATCAACCTTTCTCCAAGCTTTCTTCACCTATCATTAATCAACCAAACACATCAAAGCTATGCTCAAAATCATGAGATATTCATTCTTTCATAATATATGATAATTATAGCATAAAACCTCATGAAATAGCATGAATTCATACATGGTTGATTGAATCAAAGGAAACATGAAAATCTACCCAATTGGCTTGCTTTTGGCTCAAGAAAGTGCATAATTCAATTGAAAACAAAAGAAAAAGGCTAGTGAAACTAGGCTAAGATGACTTGTCATCAGGGAGCACTAGGATTAGAGAGCTCTCTCCTTTAGTTTTTCCTTTTTGTTTTGAATCTTGGGTGGAGAATTGAAGAAATTCTGTTTCAATCTCACCTTGAGAATTCTCTCTGTTTTCTTCTTCTACAAACTTTCAAGTGAATTGTGATTTGAATCAAAGCTCTCTTTACTGCCTTCATCGCTATTTCTTCTTCAATCTGTTTGCTGTTGGATCAAGGAAGGGATTGAGATCTAGACTTGTTTTCTAGTCTCATTGAGCTCCTGAGATCTTTAACCTCTCATTTAGATTTTGCAATTGAGCCAAGCTGCTTTCTGTTTTGATTTTTTAAGTGATTTTCCAAATCTGTTTGAATCTGCTGCATCTTCTACTTCTCTGTTTACATTGCTCCCAGCACCCAGTTCCTTTTATATTTCCTGCAATTTAAATTTCCAGTTGCTTGATCTATTGCTTTCTTTGATTTCCCTGCACCCACTCCCATTTACATTTAATGCAATTTACTTTTCTTGCAATTTAAGTTTCAGCTATTTTACTTTCTTGTTCTTTAACTTACTTACAATTTTACTTTCTGCATCTTTAAGATTCATTGCAATTTACTTTCTGTTGGCTACATTTCACACAATTCACTTCAATGTTAGCTTAACTAAACTAATCACCCACTAAAGTTGCTTGATCCATCAATCCCTGTGGGATCGACCTCACTCACGTGAGTTTTACTACTTGATGCGACCCGGTGGTGAATAAGATTACACCCGAACAGTTGACTTATTTTTGCTGCACTTGTTCACAAATTAATAATAGATTAATTTAAAAATTTAAGATTTTAATTTTTTTTATTTTTTGAATAATTTGGAATTTTTTATTTTTTTCACAGTTAGAAAAAAATTATTTTTTAAGTTTAAAAAAT
>NW_015496092.1:0-1023 GCF_000816755.2 Arachis ipaensis
TTCTTTGCTCATCAAAGAGGCCGCCAACCATCACAAAGGAGAGGAGTAATGGAGCTAGAAGGAGTGGATTCAATCCTAGCTTAAAACAAGATGATGCAGCCGCAAATTCAGCAACAATTTGAGCAAATGGCCAAGAGAATTGATAGTCTCCAAGTTGCAGCAGTCAACACTAGCCAACCATCAACCACATGGGGACAGAGTGAAGAAACTCAAGAAGAACAACAACAAGAGCAAGTACAGTATATGCACAATCAAGGACCAAATGAAGTGTATGGTGATACATACAATCCATCCTGGAAAAACCACCTAAACCTCAGATGGGGAGATAACCATGCCCAAAACCAATAACCATGGCAGAGGAACTCAAACCAACACAACCCAAGAAGCAACCAAAACCACAACCAGCAGCAAACTAACCAAAACCCCTACAGAAAACCTCAAAACAACTACCCCAACATCAACCAATACCAATCTAATAACCAACCCACCAACCAAAATGCCTACCATCCACCACCAACATCTCATAACCCACCTCAAGTATCACCGGAAGCCCAAAGAATACTCACTTGGGATAGACAAAATGTTGAAACACCAGGAAATGGTAACCAAGAATCAGGAAGCTTCCCTGAAGAGCCTAGAGAGACAGATGGCAGATGGGGCCAAGCAAGTATCTGTTGAGAGACCTTCAAACTCACTGCCCAGTGACACAATCCCAAATCCCAAGGAGAAATGCAAGGCAATACAATTGAGGAGTGGGAGAACATTGATAAGCAACAATGATACTACAAATAAGCAAGCAGAGAACATCAAAGAACCAACGGAGGATGAGAAGCAAACAAAGGCAGATGAGGCTAATAAGCAAGTTGTGATGCCAAACAAAGGCACTGAGAACCTTAAAGAGAAAGATAACCAGCCACATAGCTCAAAGGAAGTACCTCAGGGGCAGCAGCAAATGAAAAAAAGCATCACACCCCCACTGCCTTACCCTCAGAGGTTCAACAAAGAGATTAAAGACAAGCATTT
>NW_015496092.1:2338-3717 GCF_000816755.2 Arachis ipaensis
TCTTGACAAAGCATATGGCCGAACACTAAGTTTGGTGTCCACATAGCTTCATGAAAAGTAGAAACTCATGCATCAATAATCATACAATTGTTGTTTTTCAAAATCTTATAAATGAAAAAAATTCTTTTCCGGTAATGAAGGCATTGATTGTGATGTACCCTTTGACAAGAAACAAGTTTGGTGTTCACCAAACCTTGATGCACCGATTTAGGGATACAATTGATCCTTCATGAAAAAAAAAAGAGAAAAGAGAAAAAGAAAGTATGATGAAAACAATTCTTATGAACATTTAATATTTGAATCTCACTAATTGGAGGAAGATACTCATTTTCTTTATATATGACCAAACACTAAGTTTGTTGTCTTAAAGAGAGAGTGTCACGGTTCAATTAATACAAGAATTTATGGTTCACATGGTATTACTAAAAGAACACTCTTGCTACGGTTGGATAAGACTAATGTATGTTGTCTTGTTGTGATGACTAGGAGGTCAAAGAATCTTCAATGAAAAAGACAAAACAAAGGAAAGCATAGCATAAGGACAAAATCCCATCACATGCTCCAAGAAAGAAATCTGCCACTCCTTGAGAATGATCACGGCAAAGGAAAGGGAAGGAGCAAACTTTGTCTTCATTCATCCTTACATGCATACCTTTGATCTCCATAAGTCTAATTGCATCCCAACCCTTCATTGCTCATTTAAAAGCATACCACCTTCAAGCCATGCACATGACCGAATCACTCCTCAACATAACGAGCTTAGTGCAACATATCTCTTACTTTAAACTCCAACCACTTAAACTTCTCTTCATTATTCCTTGTCATAGTAAGTTCGGCCTTAATTTCTTCTTCCTCCAAACACACATCAAACTCTCCAACATTCTTCACATTCCCTCTCAACCAACCAAGTGATCATGGCATCCTCCTCAAGAACCAAACGACGAAAAGGAAAAGATCCAATAGTGGAGGAAGAAACACATGAATATGACCAACGGAGGTTCAAGTCTTGGTTTCATCAAATGCAAATTCAATGGATGAACGAGAAAAGAATCTATCCTGAAATTCCATTCATGTTGCCGGATGATGGATGTCAAGAAATGAAGAACAAAATCCAGAAGAGGAGATGGGAGGAACTTACATCACCAGCCACCCGAATTAATACCAATATCATAAGAGAGTTCTATGCAAATGTCCCAAGGCTTGACATACGTGAACCCCCAACGTACAAGAGCTATGTGCGGGGGGTGGAAGTAGACTTTAGCCCAGATGCAATCAAGAAAGTCCTGAAACTAAAGTCAGTCCGCTTTAGTAAACCGGGATACCAACAAAGATTGAATGAAGATCAAGATTATGAGGAGATTGCGAGAGACATTTGTTTT
>NW_015496092.1:4051-5544 GCF_000816755.2 Arachis ipaensis
AGTACACGAGAATCCAAGAAAGGCAAGAGGAATACCATTCTCTATACATGAAAAACCAACAAGCACAAGAAGAAAGGGAGCTAAGAATGTTGAACAAACAAAATGAATTCGAGTCAAGATTTCTTGTGATGCAAGAAGAACATGCCTTTCAATCTCATGAATCTTTTGGGAAGTTGGAACAAATGCAAGCTGAAAATTTGAAGGCTCTTAAAGAGTTCACAACACTCCAAGATGCAAGGTATGAAGTACAAGCCGATTACAACATCAATAGCCAAATCAAACTGAACTATATTGGAGAACATTTGCACAACATGGATCCGGCATTCCCAACTTTTGATGAATTCTTCAAAATGAGAAGTGAGGTAGAAGTGAGCAGGGCTATGAGACTCGAAGATAGAGTGGATGAGGCTATGAATAAGGCTGGCTTTTGGCAAGATCAAGAACCACCAAACAAGGATGGTGGGAACACTAGCAGCCAAGTGTATGAAAGGAGAAAGAAAAGGCATGACAAATGAAAGGTGGACTTGCTCCTTGTTCATCACTACAAAGAAAAAGCATGCATTCTATCTGTTCTAAGTTGTCTTTGCATTTCTAAGTAGTTCTTCTTAAGCCTTTGCATTATGTTTGTTTCTTTTAAATAATTGGGCTAGTTTATGTGTGTGCTTGTGTGTTTATTTTCACTTGACAAGAAGCATGTGTTGTCCCCTACATCTTTAAATTCAATAAAAGAACAGTTTGAATGTGAAGCAAGATAGTCTCTGTTAGTTAGAAGTGGAATAAAAGTAAATGGTGGTATGTGTGTGATTGTATAATAGCTCACTTTTAGTGAATAAAGAGCTAGGATATCTCCTTATAAGTAAAGAGTGGCCTACTGTCTAGGAATCTCAATTCAATTAAATTCCTTGGTTAGAAAGAAAAACAAAAAAGAAGGAAAGAAGAAAAAGATAGCCAAAAAGCGGCAGAACAAAAGAAAAACAAAAAGAAACAAAGCTGGACACCAATAGCTTGAACTTTGAAATATATGCCTGTGATGTCTTTGTACTAGGATCTGCTTGGATTAGTAAGCTCTTAGGAGTGCCTCAACACTCGGTGACTTGGGTTAACTAATCCGGGATCATCAGCTGAAAGTCCACTATCAAGAGCAACCTAACTACAAGGCATTTAGTAACCCAAAGAGGTGCTGGGCATCAATGTTTTAAGAAGGAATGTGAGCCAAGTGTCTATGGTGAATAATGTGTCAAGTATAAAGAAAAGAAAATGAACTTGCTACACATGACACTCAAATAAAGCTTATGAACAAAGTAATAGCCAAGGATAAAGGAATAATGAGAAGTCATAGCAGTATGTCACTTGAAGCTTGAAAGAGACTTTCTAGGCCTAAGAGTCAATAAGAAGTGAGTATTTGCATATCCACACAAAACCCCATGAACTATCAATAATACTCTGCTAACATGAACATCATCTTCTATTTCATTCTTTCTTCTCAATAAATC
>NW_015496092.1:34634-38853 GCF_000816755.2 Arachis ipaensis
AAATGACGTTATCCCAAGGAGGACAACTAAAGGCGAGCCGTAATGGCCTCATCTTCGGCAGGCTCCTTTGGTTTCTTTTTTCCGACTTTTTTCCATTTTTTTACGTTGTGCTGACCCTCGTTCTTTAAATGACGCTATCCCGGGGAGGACACCTAAAGGCGAACCGTAATGGCCTCATCTTCAGCAGGTTTCTCCGGTTTTATTTTCTGTTTTTTTCTACTTCTTTTTTTACGTTGTGCTGACCCTCGTTCTTTAAATGACGCTATCCTGAGGAGGACACCTAAACGCGAGCCGTAACGGCCTCGTCTTCGGCAGGCTCCTCCATTTTTTTTACGTTGTGCTGACCCTCGTTCTTTAAATGATGCTAACCCGAGGAGGACACCTAAAGGCGAGCCGTAATGGTCTCATTTTCGGCAAGTCTCCTCCGTTTTTTTTCCCGGTTTTTTTCCAATTTTTTTTTACGTTGTGCTGACCCTCGTTCTTTAAATGACGCTATCCCGAAGAGGACACCTAAAGGTGAGCCGTTATGCCCTCATCTTCTTCTGGTTCCTCCGTTTTCTTTTCCTTTTTTTTTTTATGTTGTGCTGACCCTCGTTCATTAAATGACGCTATCGCGAGGAGGACAACTAAAGGCGAGCCGTAATGGCCTCATCTTCGGCAGGCTCCTCCAGGTTTTTTTTTTCCGATTTTTTTTTACGTTGTGCTGACCCTCGTTCTTTAAATGACGCTATCCCAAGGAGGACACCTAAAGGCGAGCCGTAATGGTCTCATCTTCGGCAAGTCTCCTCCGATTTTTTTTCCCGGATTTTTTTCCAGTTTTTTTTTTTACGTTGTGCTGACCCTCGTTCTTTAAATGACGCTATCCCGAGGAGGACACCTAAACACGAGCCGTAATGGCCTCATCTTCGGCATGCTCCTCTGGGTTTTTTTTTCTTTTTCTTTTTTACGTTGTGCTGACCCTCGTTCTTTAAATGACGTTATCCCGAGGAGGACAACTAAAGGCGAGCCGTAATGGCCTCATCTTAGGCAGGCTCCTTTGTTTTTTTTTTCGATTTTTTTCCATTTTTTTACGTTGTGCTGACCCTCGTTCTTTAAATGACGCTATCCCGGGGAGGACACCTAAAGGCGAACCGTAATGGCCTCATCTTCGGTAGGTTTTTCCGGTTTTATTTTCTGTTTTTTTCTTTTTTTTTTTTTTATGTTGTCCTGACCCTCGTTCTTTAAATGACGCTATCCTGAGGAGGACACCTAAACGCGAGCCGTAACGGCCTCGTCTTCGGCAGGCTCCTCCATTTTTTTTACGTTGTGCTGACCCTCGTTCTTTAAATGACGCTATCCCGAGGAGGACACCTAAAGGCGAGCCGTAATGGTCTTATCTTCGGCAAGTCTCCTCCGTTTTTTTTTCCCGGTTTTTTTCCAGTTTTTTTTTACGTTGTGCTGACCCTCGATCTTTAAATGACGCTATCCCGAAGAGGACACCTAAAGGTGAGCTGTTATGCCCTCATCCTCTACTGGCTCCTCCATTTTCTTTTCCTTTTTTTTTACGTTGTGTTGACCCTTGTTCTTTAATTGACGCTATCCCGAGGAGGACACCTAAAGGCGGGCCGTAATGGTCTCATCTTCGGCAAATCTCCTCCGATTTTTTTTGCGGTTTTTTTTCCAGTTTTTTTTACGTTGTGCTGACCCTCGTTCTTTAAATGACGCTATCCTGAAAAGGACACCTAAACGCGAGCCGTAACGGCCTCGTCTTCGGCAGGCTCTTCCATTTTTTTTACGTTGTGCTGACCCTCGTTCGTTAAATGATGCTATCCCGAGGAGGACACCTAAAGGCGAGCCGTAATGGTCTCATCTTCGGCAAGTCTCCTCCGTTTTTTTTCCCGGTTTTTTTCCAATTTTTTTTTACGTTGTGCTGACCCTGGTTCTTTAAATGACGCTATCCCGAAGAGGACACCTAAAGGTGAGCCGTTATGCCCTCATCTTCTACTGGCTCCTCCGTCTTCTTTTCCTTTTTTTTTACGTTGTGCTGACCCTCGTTCATTAAATGACGTTATCGCGAGGAGGACAACTAAAGGCAAGTCGTAATGGCCTCATCTTCGGTAGGATCCTCCGGGTTTTTTTTTTCCGATTTTTTTTTACGTTGTGCTGACCCTTGTTCTTTAAATGACGCTATCCCGAGGAGGACACCTAAAGGCGAGCCGTAATGGTCTCATCTTCGGCAAGTCTCCTCCGATTTTTTTTCCCGGTTTTTTTCCAGTTTTTTTTTACGTTGTGCTGACCCTCGTTCTTTAAATGACGCTATCCCGACGAGGACACCTAAACACGAGCCGTAATGGCCTCATATTCGGCATGCTCCTCCGGGTTTTTTTTTTCTTTTTCTTTTTTACGTTGTGCTGACCCTCGTTCTTTAAATGACGTTATCCCGAGGAGGACAACTAAAGGCGAGCCGTAATGGCCTCATCTTCGGCAGGGTTCTCCGGTTTTATTTTCTGTTTTTTTCTTTTATTTTTTTTTATGTTGTGGTGACCCTCGTTCTTTAAATGACGTTATCCCGAGGAGGACAACTAAAGGCGAGCCGTAATGGCCTCATCTTCGGCAGGGTTCTCCGGTTTTATTTTCTGTTTTTTTCTTTTATTTTTTTTTATGTTGTGGTGACCCTCGTTCTTTAAATGACGTTATCCCGAGGAGGACAACTAAAGGCGAGCCGTAATGGCCTCATCTTCGGCAGGGTTCTCCGGTTTTATTTTCTGTTTTTTTCTTTTATTTTTTTTTATGTTGTGGTGACCCTCGTTCTTTAAATGACGTTATCCCGAGGAGGACAACTAAAGGCGAGCCGTAATGGCCTCATCTTCGGCAGGGTTCTCCGGTTTTATTTTCTGTTTTTTTCTTTTATTTTTTTTTATGTTGTGGTGACCCTCGTTCTTTAAATGACGTTATCCCGAGGAGGACAACTAAAGGCGAGCCGTAATGGCCTCATCTTCGGCAGGGTTCTCCGGTTTTATTTTCTGTTTTTTTCTTTTATTTTTTTTTATGTTGTGGTGACCCTCGTTCTTTAAATGACGTTATCCCGAGGAGGACAACTAAAGGCGAGCCGTAATGGCCTCATCTTCGGCAGGGTTCTCCGGTTTTATTTTCTGTTTTTTTCTTTTATTTTTTTTTATGTTGTGGTGACCCTCGTTCTTTAAATGACGTTATCCCGAGGAGGACAACTAAAGGCGAGCCGTAATGGCCTCATCTTCGGCAGGGTTCTCCGGTTTTATTTTCTGTTTTTTTCTTTTATTTTTTTTTATGTTGTGGTGACCCTCGTTCTTTAAATGACGTTATCCCGAGGAGGACAACTAAAGGCGAGCCGTAATGGCCTCATCTTCGGCAGGGTTCTCCGGTTTTATTTTCTGTTTTTTTCTTTTATTTTTTTTTATGTTGTGGTGACCCTCGTTCTTTAAATGACGTTATCCCGAGGAGGACAACTAAAGGCGAGCCGTAATGGCCTCATCTTCGGCAGGGTTCTCCGGTTTTATTTTCTGTTTTTTTCTTTTATTTTTTTTTATGTTGTGGTGACCCTCGTTCTTTAAATGACGTTATCCCGAGGAGGACAACTAAAGGCGAGCCGTAATGGCCTCATCTTCGGCAGGGTTCTCCGGTTTTATTTTCTGTTTTTTTCTTTTATTTTTTTTTATGTTGTGGTGACCCTCGTTCTTTAAATGACGCTATCCCGAAGAGGACACCTAAAGGTGAGCTGTTATGCCCTCATCTTCTACTGGCTCCTCCATTTTCTTTTCCTTTTTTTTTTATGTTGTGCTGACCCTCGTAATGGCCTCATCTTCGGTAGGATCCTTCGGTTTTTTTTTTCCGATTTTTTTTACGTTGTGTTGACCCTTGTTCTTTAATTGACGCTATCCCGAGGAGGACACCTAAAGGCGAGCCGTAATGGTCTCATCTTCGGCAAGTCTCCCCCGATTTTTTTCGCGGTTTTTTTTTCAGTTTTTTTTACGTTGTCTGGACCCTCGTTCTTTAAATGACGCTATCCTGAAAAGGACACCTAAACGCGAGCCGTAACGGCCTTGTCTTCGGCAGGCTCCTCCATTTTTTTTACGTTGTGCTGACCCTCGTTCTTTAAATGATGCTATCCCGAGGAGGACACCTAAAGGCGAGCTGTAATGGCCTCATCTTCGGTAGGATCCTCCGGGTTTTTTTTTCCAATTTTTTTTTACGTTGTGCTGAC
>NW_015496093.1:0-4822 GCF_000816755.2 Arachis ipaensis
AAAAAAAAAAAAAACTGGAGGAGCCTGCCGAAAATGAGTCCATTATGGCTCGCCTTTAGGTGTCCTCCTCGGGATAGCGTCATTTAAAAAACGAGGGTCAGCACAACGTAAAAAAAAAACCAGGAAAAAAATCGGCGGAGCCTGCCGAAGATGAGGCAATTACGACTCGCCTTTAGGTGTCCTCCTCGGGATAACGTCATTTAAATAACAAGGGTCAGCACAACGTAAAAAAAAAAAAACCAAGAAAAGAAATCGGAGGAGCCTGCAGAAGATGAGGCCATTACGGCTCGCCTTTACATGTCCTCCTCAGGATAGCGTCATTTAAAGAACGAGGGTTAGCACAACGTAAAAAAAAAAAAACCGGAGGAGCCTCCCGAAGATGAGGCCATTACGGCTCGCGTTTAGGTGTCCTCCTCGAGATAGCGTCATTTAAAGAGCGAGGGTCAGCACAATATACAACAAAAAAAAAGGGTAAAAAAACCGGAGGAGCCTGCCGAAAATGAGGCCATTATGGCTTGCCTTTAGGTGTCCTCCTCGAGATAGCGTCATTTAAAGAGCGAGGGTCAGCACAATATACAACAAAAAAAAAGGGTAAAAAAACCGGAGGAGCCTGCCGAAAATGAGGCCATTATGGCTTGCCTTTAGGTGTCCTCCTCGAGATAGCGTCATTTAAAGAGCGAGGGTCAGCACAATATACAACAAAAAAAAAGGGTAAAAAAACCGGAGGAGCCTGCCGAAAATGAGGCCATTATGGCTTGCCTTTAGGTGTCCTCCTCGAGATAGCGTCATTTAAAGAGCGAGGGTCAGCACAATATACAACAAAAAAAAAGGGTAAAAAAACCGGAGGAGCCTGCCGAAAATGAGGCCATTATGGCTTGCCTTTAGGTGTCCTCCTCGAGATAGCGTCATTTAAAGAGCGAGGGTCAGCACAATATACAACAAAAAAAAAGGGTAAAAAAACCGGAGGAGCCTGCCGAAAATGAGGCCATTATGGCTTGCCTTTAGGTGTCCTCCTCGAGATAGCGTCATTTAAAGAGCGAGGGTCAGCACAATATACAACAAAAAAAAAGGGTAAAAAAACCGGAGGAGCCTGCCGAAAATGAGGCCATTATGGCTTGCCTTTAGGTGTCCTCCTCGAGATAGCGTCATTTAAAGAGCGAGGGTCAGCACAATATACAACAAAAAAAAAGGGTAAAAAAACCGGAGGAGCCTGCCGAAAATGAGGCCATTATGGCTTGCCTTTAGGTGTCCTCCTCGAGATAGCGTCATTTAAAGAGCGAGGGTCAGCACAATATACAACAAAAAAAAAGGGTAAAAAAACCGGAGGAGCCTGCCGAAAATGAGGCCATTATGGCTTGCCTTTAGGTGTCCTCCTCGAGATAGCGTCATTTAAAGAGCGAGGGTCAGCACAATATACAACAAAAAAAAAGGGTAAAAAAACCGGAGGAGCCTGCCGAAAATGAGGCCATTATGGCTTGCCTTTAGGTGTCCTCCTCGAGATAGCGTCATTTAAAGAGCGAGGGTCAGCACAATATACAACAAAAAAAAAGGGTAAAAAAACCGGAGGAGCCTGCCGAAAATGAGGCCATTATGGCTTGCCTTTAGGTGTCCTCCTCGAGATAGCGTCATTTAAAGAGCGAGGGTCAGCACAATATACAACAAAAAAAAAGGGTAAAAAAACCGGAGGAGCCTGCCGAAAATGAGGCCATTATGGCTTGCCTTTAGGTGTCCTCCTCGAGATAGCGTCATTTAAAGAGCGAGGGTCAGCACAATATACAACAAAAAAAAAGGGTAAAAAAACCGGAGGAGCCTGCCGAAAATGAGGCCATTATGGCTTGCCTTTAGGTGTCCTCCTCGAGATAGCGTCATTTAAAGAGCGAGGGTCAGCACAATATACAACAAAAAAAAAGGGTAAAAAAACCGGAGGAGCCTGCCGAAAATGAGGCCATTATGGCTTGCCTTTAGGTGTCCTCCTCGAGATAGCGTCATTTAAAGAGCGAGGGTCAGCACAATATACAACAAAAAAAAAGGGTAAAAAAACCGGAGGAGCCTGCCGAAAATGAGGCCATTATGGCTTGCCTTTAGGTGTCCTCCTCGAGATAGCGTCATTTAAAGAGCGAGGGTCAGCACAATATACAACAAAAAAAAAGGGTAAAAAAACCGGAGGAGCCTGCCGAAAATGAGGCCATTATGGCTTGCCTTTAGGTGTCCTCCTCGAGATAGCGTCATTTAAAGAGCGAGGGTCAGCACAATATACAACAAAAAAAAAGGGTAAAAAAACCGGAGGAGCCTGCCGAAAATGAGGCCATTATGGCTTGCCTTTAGGTGTCCTCCTCGAGATAGCGTCATTTAAAGAGCGAGGGTCAGCACAATATACAACAAAAAAAAAGGGTAAAAAAACCGGAGGAGCCTGCCGAAAATGAGGCCATTATGGCTTGCCTTTAGGTGTCCTCCTCGAGATAGCGTCATTTAAAGAGCGAGGGTCAGCACAATATACAACAAAAAAAAAGGGTAAAAAAACCGGAGGAGCCTGCCGAAAATGAGGCCATTATGGCTTGCCTTTAGGTGTCCTCCTCGAGATAGCGTCATTTAAAGAGCGAGGGTCAGCACAATATACAACAAAAAAAAAGGGTAAAAAAACCGGAGGAGCCTGCCGAAAATGAGGCCATTATGGCTTGCCTTTAGGTGTCCTCCTCGAGATAGCGTCATTTAAAGAGCGAGGGTCAGCACAATATACAACAAAAAAAAAGGGTAAAAAAACCGGAGGAGCCTGCCGAAAATGAGGCCATTATGGCTTGCCTTTAGGTGTCCTCCTCGAGATAGCGTCATTTAAAGAGCGAGGGTCAGCACAATATACAACAAAAAAAAAGGGTAAAAAAACCGGAGGAGCCTGCCGAAAATGAGGCCATTATGGCTTGCCTTTAGGTGTCCTCCTCGAGATAGCGTCATTTAAAGAGCGAGGGTCAGCACAATATACAACAAAAAAAAAGGGTAAAAAAACCGGAGGAGCCTGCCGAAAATGAGGCCATTATGGCTTGCCTTTAGGTGTCCTCCTCGAGATAGCGTCATTTAAAGAGCGAGGGTCAGCACAATATACAACAAAAAAAAAGGGTAAAAAAACCGGAGGAGCCTGCCGAAAATGAGGCCATTATGGCTTGCCTTTAGGTGTCCTCCTCGAGATAGCGTCATTTAAAGAGCGAGGGTCAGCACAATATACAACAAAAAAAAAGGGTAAAAAAACCGGAGGAGCCTGCCGAAAATGAGGCCATTATGGCTTGCCTTTAGGTGTCCTCCTCGAGATAGCGTCATTTAAAGAGCGAGGGTCAGCACAATATACAACAAAAAAAAAGGGTAAAAAAACCGGAGGAGCCTGCCGAAAATGAGGCCATTATGGCTTGCCTTTAGGTGTCCTCCTCGAGATAGCGTCATTTAAAGAGCGAGGGTCAGCACAATATACAACAAAAAAAAAGGGTAAAAAAACCGGAGGAGCCTGCCGAAAATGAGGCCATTATGGCTTGCCTTTAGGTGTCCTCCTCGAGATAGCGTCATTTAAAGAGCGAGGGTCAGCACAATATACAACAAAAAAAAAGGGTAAAAAAACCGGAGGAGCCTGCCGAAAATGAGGCCATTATGGCTTGCCTTTAGGTGTCCTCCTCGAGATAGCGTCATTTAAAGAGCGAGGGTCAGCACAATATACAACAAAAAAAAAGGGTAAAAAAACCGGAGGAGCCTGCCTAAGATGAGGCCATTACGGCTCGTGTTTAGGTGTCCTCCTCGAGATAGCGTCATTTAAAGAATGAGGGTCAGCACATCGTAAAAAAAAAAGAAATCGGAGGAGCCTGCTGAAGATGAGGCCCTTACAGCTCGCGTTTAGGTGTCCTCCTCGGGATAGCATCATTTAAAGAACGACGGTCAGCACAACGAAAGAAAAAAAATAACGGGAAAAAAACCGGAAAAAAAACCAGAGGAGTCTGCCGAAGATGAGGCCATTATGGCTTGCCTTTAGGTGTTCTCCTTGGGATAACGTCATTTAAAGAACGAGGGTCAGCACAACGTAAAAAAAATCGGGAAAAAAAACGGAAAAAAAAACCGGAGGAGCCTCCCAAAGTTGAGGCCATTACGGCTCGCCTTTAGTCGTCCTCCTCGGGATAGCGTCATTTAAAGAGCGAGGGTCAGCACAACGTAAAAAAAATGAAAAAAAAACCGAGAAAAAACCCGAAAAAAAAAATCGGAGGAGCCTGCCGAAGATGAGTCCATTACGGCTCGCCTTTAGGTGCCCTCCTTGGGATAGCGTCATTTAAAGAATGAGGGTCAGCACAACGTAAAAAAAATCGGGAAAAAAAATCGGAGGAGCCTGCCGAAGATGAGGTCATTACGGCTCGCCTTTAGGTGTCCTCCTCGGGATAGTGTCATTAAAAGAACGAGGGTCAGTGATGAGATATTTTGGAGGAAAAATAAATTTCTCCCAAAACACACAAATCTAACCGGCAAGTGTACCGGGTCGTATCAAGTAATAAAAACTCACGGGAGTGAGGTCGATCCCACAGGGATTGAAGGATTGAGCAATTTTAGCTTAGTGGTTGATTTAGTCAAGCGAATCAAGATTTGGTTGAGTGTTTTGTGATTTGCAGAAATTAAATTGCATGGAAGTAAAGAGAACAGGGAATTAAAATGCTGAATCCTAAAGAACAAGAAATTAAATAGCAGAAACTTAGAATGCAAGAAAAGTAAATTGCGGAATCTTAAAGTGCGAGAAATGTAAACGGCTGGAATTGTAAAGAAAATTGGGGATTGGATTTGCAGAATTTAAACAAGGAAAAGT
>NW_015496093.1:6728-10480 GCF_000816755.2 Arachis ipaensis
CCGTGATCATTCTCAAGGAGTGGCAGATTTCTTTTTCGAAGCATGTGATGAGATTTTGTCCTCATGCTATGCTTTCCTTTGTCTTGTCTCTTTCATTGAAGATTCTTTGACCACCTAGTCATCACAACATACATTAGTTTTGTCCAACTGTGGCAAGAGTATTCCTTTTATTAATATTATATGAATCATCAATTCTTATATCCAATTGAACCGTGACTCATCTTTGGAGGACACCAAACTTAATGTTTGGTCATGTATGAAGAAATTGTGTCTCTTCCTCCAATTAGTGAAATCCCAATGTCACTCTTAGTTAAATGTTTATAAGAATTGCTTTCATCCTAATTTTCTTTTTCTCTCTTTTTTTCATGAAGGGTCAATTGTGTCCCTAAATCGGTTCATCAAGTTTTGATGAACACCAAACTTGTTTCTTGTCAAAGGGTACGTCACAATTGATGCTTTCATTACCGGAAAAGAATTTTTCCATTTATAAGATTTTGGAAAACAACAATTGTATGATTATTGATGCATGAGTTTCAAATTTTCTTGAAGCTATGTGGACACCAAACTTAGTGTTCGGCCATATGCTTTGTCAAGATGCTCCAAACATGCAAAATGGGATTATTTGTAACATTGGTTTAGTGTGCTTGGAGGCATACTAAACTTAGTATATGTTTCATAACAGTGCATGCAGTCAATGGACATGTTCATGAAAAGAGAAAAGAATTCATGCTCAGTTGATCATAACTTATTGAATTTAAAATGACATGAATCTTAAAGCATGGGTTGCCTCCCATGGAGCGCTCTTTTATTGTCATTAGCTTGACATTGAGGCTTTCTTTTATGGTGGTTGGTGTTTGTAGGGCCTCAATTTGTCTCCTCTGACCGTGATCCTCTTTTTTGTTTTCTGGTGTTCTATTTCAGCATGCTCTAATGATAGTATGTTGCTGACAGTGTAGTAATCCTCGGTTTGTTGATTTGCCTCCAGCTGTTGATATATCAGTTGCACTTTGTCACCTTTGGAAAGCCCCTCTGTTGGAATCTTTCTATTCTTCCAGCCCCTTTTTGCTTTGTTTCTGCGTTTCATCTTTCCTTTTGTTGATCTTTCTTCTCTGGCCATAGGCTTTCCTTGGGGGCCTCTCTTTTCAGTGGCTAATACTCTACTACCTTCTTGGGCTTTTTCATCAGTCTGCACAATCCTTAGCATTGGGATGTTGCTGTGACTTTCCTGGTCATTTTTCATATAGTCTTTCTCTTCCTTGCTAAATTGTGCTTCTGGCAACACCTTCAGAGTGATGCTCTGGTCATGCATCCTTAGAGTTAATTCCCCTTCCTCTACGTCTATGATAGCTCTAGCAGTGGCCAAGAATGGCTTTCCCAGTATAACAGAGTCACCACCATCATCGTTTCATTCTAGAACCACAAAATCAGCAGGGTAAATAAAACTGTCCACCTTGACCAAAAGATTTTCAATTACACCCCTGGGGTATACCATTGACTTGTCTACCAGCTCCAAAGACATTTGTACTGGTTTGACCTCCTCTATATTCAGCTTTTTCACCAAGGAGGATGGTATTAAGTTAATACTTGCTCCGAGATTGCACATTGCTTTAGTGATGGTCAATTCCCCAATGGTGCAAGGCAACAGGAAGCTCCCTGGGTCCTCAAGCTTGGGAGGAAGCCCCTTTTGAATCAAGGCCCTGCATTCCTCAGTAATCATTATGGTTTCTTTCTCATCCCAGCTTCTTTTCTTGTTGATGAGATCCTTCAGAAACTTAGAGTATAGAGGCATTTGCTCAAGTGCTTCAGCAAAGGGGATATTAATTGCTAGCTTCTTAAAGATCTCAAGGAATTTGTGAAAATGCTGGTCTTTAACCTCTTTGTTGAACCTCTGGGGATATAGCAGTGGAGGTGTGATGCTTTTTCCTATTTGCTGCTGCCCCTGAGCTACTTCTTTTGAGCTATGTGGCTGGTTGTCCTTCTCTTTGAGTTTCTCAGTGTCTTTGTTTGGCATCACAACTTGCTCCTTAGCCTCATCTGCCTTTGTTTGCTTCTCATCCTCCGTTGGTTCTTTGATGTTCTCTACTTGCTTCCTTGTAGTGTCATTGTTGCTTATCAATGCTCTCCCACTCCTTAATTGTATTGCCTTGCATTCCTCCTTGGGATTTGGAATTGTGTCACTGGGCAGTGAGTTTGTAGGTCTCTCAATAGATACTTGCTTGGAGAGTTGCCCCATCTGTCTCTCTAGGCTCTTCAGGGAGGCTTCTTGATTCTTGGCTACCATTTCCTGGTGTTTCAGCATTTTGTCTATCATGGCCTCCAAGTGAGTGATTCTTTGGGCATCAGGTGATATTTGAGGTGGGTTATGAGATGTGGGTGGTGGATGGTAGGCATTTTGGTTGGTGGGTTGGTTATTAGATTGGTATTGGTTGATGTTGGGGTAGTTGTTTTGAGGTTTTCTGTAGGGGTTTTGGTTAGTCTGCTGTTGGTTGTGATTTTGGTTGCTTCTTGGGTTGTGTTGGTTTGAGTTCCTCTGCCATGGTTGTTGGTTTTGGGCATGGTTATCTCCCCATCTGAGGTTTGGGTGGTTCTTCCAGGATGGATTGTATGTATCACCATACATGGTCCTTGGTTGTGCATATACTGTACTTGCTCTTGTTGTTGTTCTTCTTGAGTTTCTTCACTCTGTCCCCATGTGGTTGATGATTGGCTAGTGTTGACTACTGCAACTTGAAGACTATCAATTCTCTTGGCCATTTGCTCAAATTGTTGCTGGATTTGCTGCTGCATCATTTTGTTTTGAGCTAGGATTGAATCCACTCCTTCTAGCTCCATTACTCCTCTCCTTTGTGATGGTTGGCAGCCTCTTTGATGAGCAAAGAAATATTGATTGTTGGACACCATATCAATGAGTTCTTGAGCCTCTTCTGCAGTTTTCATGAGTTGCAAGGAACCTCCAGCTGAATGATCCAAAGCTTCCTGGGATTTCAGTGTTAAGCCTTCATAGAAGTTTTGAAGCTTCTCCCACTCATTAAACATGGCAGGGGGACATTTCCTGATCAGAGCCTTGTACCTCTCCCATACCTCATAGATGGGTTCGGCCTCCATTTGTGTAAATGTTTGTACCTCAGCCTTTAACCTTATAATCCTCTGAGGTGGATAAAATTTTGCAAGGAACTTAGTTACCAAATCATCCCAATTGTTGATGCTGTCCCTTGGAAATGATTCCAACCATTGAGTGGCCTTGTCCCTGAGAGAAAATGGGAATAGCATCAGCTTGTTGCTGTCAGGGGGCACTCCATTAGTTTTGACAGTGTTGCATATCCTCAAGAAAGTGGATAAATGTTGGTGTGGGTCCTCAAGTGGTCCTCCACCAAAAGAGCAATTGTTTTGAACCAAAGTGATGAGTTGTGGCTTGAGTTCAAAATTGTTAGCATTGACATTTGGAGCCAAGATGCTGCTCCCACAATGTCTAGGATTTGCAAAGGTATAGGAAGCCAAAACTCTCCTCTGGGGTGGGTTGCCATTGTTGTTGTCTTCTCCACCTGGTGGATTGGTTAAATGTTCCTCCATCTCTTGGAATTCTTCGTCTGATTCCTCTTCTCCAACAATGTTTTTCCCTCGTTCAGCTCTTCTTAACCTCCTGAGAGTTCTTTCGTCTTATTCATGAAAATTGAGTATGGTTCTTCTTGTACCTGACATACAAGCAGAACATAGGAACACACAAACCAGTGACACTTCAATCTACTGCTAGA
>NW_015496093.1:12873-19446 GCF_000816755.2 Arachis ipaensis
AGAAATTAAATTGCATGGAAGTAAAGAGAACAGGGAATTAAAATGCTGAATCTTAAAGAACAAGAAATTAAATAGCAGAAACTTAGAATGCAAGAAAAGTAAATTGCGGAATCTTAAAGTGCGAGAAATGTAAACGGCTGGAATTGTAAAGAAAATTGGGGATTGGATTTGCAGAATTTAAACAAGGAAAAGTAAATTGCATCAAGCAGAGAAGTAGAAGAAGATTTGGGTTGAATCGGATCTGAAGCAAAACAAGTAAATGAACATGAAAAGCAAAAACAGAATGTAAATCGGAATTTCAGATCTCAGGGCCCAGAGACTAGAAAACCAAGTCTAGATCTCAATGCCTTCCTAAATCCAACAAGAACAATTGTAAGGGAATTGTAAATTGCAAGGAAAGTAGATGAGAAGCAAGTAACAGAAATGGAAATTCAATTGCAGTAAATAAACAGAGAGATCCAAGGATGAGATTGAAACATAATTTCTTCAATTCTTCAACCCAAGATCCAAGACAAGTGTAATTGAAATTGAAAGCAATAAAACGAAGAGGAAGAGAAGTGAATTCTCCTTCCCCAAGACAAAGAAATTAAAGATCACTCAATATCCAAAACTCTCCGAAATTGGAGAAAAAATACCAGAGGAGCCTCCCGAAGATGAGGCCATTACGGTTCGCCTTTAAGTGTCCTCCCTGGGATAGCGTCATTTAAAGAATGAGGGTCAGCACAACGTAAAAAAATAAAAACAGGAAAAAAATAGAAAAACAAAACTGGAGGAGCCTCCAGAAGATGAGGACATTACGGCTCGCCTTTAGGTGTCCTCCTCGAGATAGCGTCATTTAAAGAACGAGGGTCAGCACAACATAAAAAAATGAAAAAAACAGAGAAAAAATTGAAAAAAAAAACCAAAGGAGCCTGCCGAAGATGAAGCCATTACGGCACCCCCTTTAGGTGTCTTCCACGGGATAGCGTCATTTAAAGAACGAGGGTAAGCACAACGTAAAAAATAAAGAGGGAAAAAACCGGAGAAAAAAACCGGAGGAGCCTGCAGAAGATGAGGCCATTACGGCTCGCCTTTAGTTGTCCTCCTCGTGATAGCGTCATTTAAAGAACGAGGGTCAGCACAACGTGAAACAAAAATCGGAAAGAAAAACCGGGGAAAAAAATCGGAGGAGCCTCACAAAGATGAGGCTATTACGGCTCGCCTTTAGGTGTCCTCTTCGTGATAGCGTCATTTAAAGAACGAGGGTCAGCACAACGTGAAAAAAAAAACCGGAAAAAAAACCGGAGGAGCCTGCCGAAGATGAGGCCATTACGGCTCGCCTTTAGGTGCCCTCCTTGGGATAGCGTCATTTAAAGAATGAGGGTCAGCACAACGTAAAAAAAACCGGGAAAAAAAATCGGAGGAGCCTGCCGAAGATGAGGTCATTACGGCTCGCCTTTAGGTGTCCTCCTCGGGATAGTGTCATTAAAAGAACGAGGGTCAGCACAACGAAAGAAAAAAAACCGGGAAAAAAAACCGGAGAAAAAATACCAGAGGAGCCACCCGAAGATGAGGCCATTACGGTTCGCCTTTAAGTGTCCTCCCTGGGATAGCGTCATTTAAAGAATGAGGGTCAGCACAACGTAAAAAAAAAACCGGAAAAAAACAGAAAAACAAAACTGGAGGAGCCTCCAGAAGATGAGGACATTACGGCTCGCCTTTAGGTGTCCTCCTCGAGATAGCGTCATTTAAAGAACGAGGGTAAGCACAACGTAAAAAAACAAGAGGGAAAAACCGGAGAAAAAAACCGGAGGAGCCTGCAGAAGATGAGGCCATTACGGCTCGCCTTTAGTTGTCCTCCTCGTGATAGCGTCATTTAAAGAACGAGGGTCAGCACAACGTGAAAAAAAAACGGAAAGAAAAACCGGAGAAAAAAATCGGAGGAGCCTCACAAAGGTGAGGCCATTACAACTCGCCTTTATGTGTCCTCCTCGGGATAGCGTCATATAAAAAATGAGGGTCAGCACAATGTACAACAAAAAAAAGGAAAAAAAACCGGAGGAGCCTGCAGAAGATGAGGCCATTACGGCTCGTCTTTAGTTGTCCTCCTCGTGAAAGCGTCATTTAAAGAACGAGGGTCAGCACAATGTACAACCAAAACCAAAGGAGCCTGCCGAAGATGAAGCCATTACGGCACCCCTTTAGGTGTCCTCCACGGGATAGCGTCATTTAAAGAACGAGGGTAAGCATAACGTAAAAAAATAAGAGGGAAAAAACCGGAGAAAAAAACCGGAGGAGCCTGCAGAAGATGAGGCCATTACGGCTCGTCTTTAGTTGTCCTCCTCGTGAAAGCGTCATTTAAAGAACGAGGGTTAGCACAACGTGAAAAAAAAAACCGGAAAGAAAAACCGGAGAAAAAACCCGGAGGAGCCTGCCGAAGATGAAGCCATTACGGCCCCCCTTTAGGTGTCCTCCATGGGATAGCGTCATTTAAAGAATAAGGGTCAGCACAACGTAAAAAAAACTGGGAAAAAAAACCGGAGGAGCCTGCCGAAGATGAGGCCATTACGGCTCGCCTTTAGGTGCCCTCCTTGGGATAGCGTCATTTAAAGAATAAGGGTCAGCACAACGTAAAAAAAACTGGGAAAAAAAATCGGAGGAGCCTGCCGAAGATGAGGTCATTACGGCTCGCCTTTAGGTGTCCTCCTCGGGATAGTGTCATTAAAAGAACGAGGGTCAGCACAACGAAAGAAAAAAAACCGGGAAAAAAAATCGGAGAAAAAATACCAGAGGAGCCTCCCGAAGATGAGGCCATTACGGTTCGCCTTTAAGTGTCCTCCCTGGGATATCGTCATTTAAAGAATGAGGGTCAGCACAACGTAAAAAAAAAAATAACGGGAAAAAAACAGAAAAACAAAACTGGAGGAGCCTCCAGAAGATGAGGACATTACGGCTCGCCTTTAGGTGTCCTCCTCGAGATAGCGGCATTTAAAGAAGGGAAAAAACCGGAGAAAAAAACCGGAGGAGCCTCCAGAAGATGAGGACATTACGGCTCGCCTTTAGGTGTCCTCCTCGAGATAGCGTCATTTAAAGAACGAGGGTCAGCACAGCATAAAAAAATGAAAAAAAACAGAGAAAAAATCAAAAAAAAAAAAAAACAAAGGAGCCTGCCGAAGATGAAGCCATTACGGCACCCCTTTAGGTGTCCTCCACGGGATAGCGTCATTTAAAGAACGAGGGTAAGCACAACGTAAAAAAACAAGAGGGAAAAAACCGGAGAAAAAAACCGGAGGAGCCTGCAGAAGATGAGGCCATTACGGCACGCCTTTAGGTGTCCTCCACGGGATAGCGTCATTTAAAGAACGAGGGTAAGCACAACGTAAAAAAATAAGAGGGAAAAAACCGGAGAAAAAAACCGGAGGAGCCTGCAGAAGATGAGGCCATTACGGCACGCCTTTAGGTGTCCTCCTCGTGATAGCGTCATTAAAAGAACGAGGGTCAGCACAACGTGAAAAAAAAACCGGAAAGAAAAACTGGAGAAAAAAAT
Organism: Arachis ipaensis; assembly: GCF_000816755.2. Lineage (NCBI taxonomy): Eukaryota > Viridiplantae > Streptophyta > Magnoliopsida > Fabales > Fabaceae > Arachis > Arachis ipaensis. The sequence goes on from NW_015496093.1 coordinate 16,400, forward strand.
CGGAGGAGCCTCACAAAGATGAGGCCATTACAACTCGCCTTTAGGTGTCCTCCTCGGGATAGCGTCATTTAAAGAATGAGTGTCAGCACAACGTAAAAAAAAAAAAATTGGAGGAGCCTGCCGAAAATGAGACCATTACGGCTCGCCTTTAGATGTCCTCCTCGGGATAGCGTCATTTAAATAACGAGGGTCAGCACAACGTAAAAAAAACCGGGAAAAAAAATCGGAGGAGCCTGCTGAAGATGAGGTCATTACGGCTCGGCTTTAGGTGTCCTCCTCGGGATAGCGTCATTTAAATAACGAGGGTCAGCACAACGTAAAAAAAAAAACCAGGAAAAAAAATCGGAGGAGCCTGCCGAAGATGAGGCAATTACGGCTCGCCTAAAGGTGTCCCCCTCGGGATAGCGTCATTTAAATAACGAAGGTCAGCACAACGTAAAAAAAAACCATGAAAAAAAAACGGAGGAGCCTTCCGAAGATAAGGCAATTACGGCTCACCTTTGGGTGTCCTCCTCGGGATAGCGTCATTTAAAGAACAAGGGTCAGCACAATGTAATAAAAAAAACCTGGAAAAAAACCTGAGAAAACAAATCGGAGGAGCCTGCCGAAGATGAGGCCACTATGGCTCGCCTTTAGCTGTCCACCTCGGGATAGCGTCATTTAAAGAACGAGGGTCAGCACAATGTACAACCAAAAAAAAGGGAAAAAAACCGGAGGAGCCTGCCGAAGATGTGGCCATTACGGCTCGTGTTTAGGTGTCCCCCTCGGAATAGCATCATTTAAAGAATGAGTGTCAGCACAACGTAAAAAAAAATCGGAGGAGCCTGCTGAAGATGAGGCCATTACGGCTCGCATTTAGGTGTCCTCCTCGGGATAGCGTCATTTAAAGAACGAGGGTCAGCACAACGTAAAAAAAAACCGGGAAAAAAACCGGAGGAGCCGGCCGAAGATGACGCCATTACGGCTCGCCTTTAGGTGTCCTCCTCGGGATAGCGTCATGTAAAGAACCAGGGTCAGCACAACGAAAGAAAAAAATAACGGGAAAAAAAACCGAAAGAAAAACCAGAGGAGCCTGCCGAAGATGAGGCCATTACGGCTTTAAAGAACGAGGGTCAGCACAACGTAAAAAAAACGGGGAAAAAAACGAAAAAAAAACCGGAAGAGCCTACCGAAGATGAGCACATTACGGCTCGCCTTTAGGTGTCCTCCTCAAGATAGCGCCATTTAAAGAACGAGGGTCAGCACAATGTACAACAAAAAAAAGGAAAAAAAATCGGAGGAGCCTGCCGAAGATGAGGCCAATACGGCTCGTGTTTAGGTGTCTTCCTCGGGATAGCGTCATTTAAAGAATGAGTGTCAGCACAACGTAAAAAAAAATCCAGAGTAGCCTACCGAAGATGAGGCCATTACGACTCGCCTACAGTTGTCCTCCTCGGGATAGCGTCATTTAAAGAACAAGGGTAAGCACAACGTAAAAAAAAAGGGAAAAAAATCGGACAAATAAATTGGAGGAGCCTGCCGAAAATGAGTCCATTACGGCTCGCCTTTAGGTGTCCTCCTCGAGATAGCGTCATTTAAAGAACGAGGGTCAGCACAACGTAAAAAAAAATCCAGAGTAGCCTACCGAAGATGAGGCCATTACGACTCGCCTACAGTTGTCCTCCTCGGGATAGCGTCATTTAAAGAACAAGGGTAAGCACAACGTAAAAAAAAAGGGAAAAAAATCGGACAAATAAATTGGAGGAGCCTGCCGAAAATGAGTCCATTACGGCTCGCCTTTAGGTGTCCTCCTCGAGATAGCGTCATTTAAAGAACGAGGGTCAGCACAACGTAAAAAAAAATCCAGAGTAGCCTACCGAAGATGAGGCCATTACGACTCGCCTACAGTTGTCCTCCTCGGGATAGCGTCATTTAAAGAACAAGGGTAAGCACAACGTAAAAAAAAAGGGAAAAAAATCGGACAAATAAATTGGAGGAGCCTGCCGAAAATGAGTCCATTACGGCTCGCCTTTAGGTGTCCTCCTCAAGATAGCGTCATTTAAAGAACGAGGGTCAGCACAACGTAAGAAAAAAAAATCTAGAGTAGCCTGCAGAAGATGAGGCCATTACGGCTTGCCTTTAGGTGTCCTACTCGGGACAGCGTCGTTTAAAGAACGATGGTCAGCACAACGTTAAAAAAATACAAAAAATAAAAAAAACCCAAAAAAAAACCAGAGGAGCCTGCCGAAGATGAGGCCATTACGGTTCGCCTATAGGTGTCCTCCTCGGGATAGCGTCATTTAAAGAATGATGGTCAGCACCTCGTAAAAAAAAATCCAGAGTAGCCTGCCGAATATGAGGCCATTACGACTTGCCTTTAGATGTCCTCCTCGGGATAGCGTCATTTAAAGAACGAGGGTCAGCCCAATGTAAAAAAAAAAAAAACCCAGAAAAAAAAACTAGAGGAGCCTACCGAAGATGAGGCCATTACGGCTCGCCTTTAGGTGTCCTCCTCAGGACAGCGTCATTTAAAGAACGAGGATCAACACAACGTAAAAATAAAAATCCAGAGTAGCCTGCCAAAGATGAGGCCATTACGGCTTGCCTTTAGGTGTCCTCCTCGGGATAGCGTCATTTAAAAACGAGGGTCAGCCCAACGTAAAAAAAAAAAAACCCAGAAAAAAAAAACCAGAGGAGCCTGCCGAAGATGAGAACATTACGGCTTGCCTTTAGGTGTCCTCCTCAGGATAGCGTCATTTAAAGAACGAAGATCAGCGCAACGTAAAAAAAAAACAGAAAAAAAAACCAGAGGAGCCTACCGAAGATGAGGCCATTACGACTCGCCTACAGTTGTCCTCCTCGGGATAGCGTCATTTAAAGAACGAGGGTCAGCACAACGTAAAAAAAAAAATCCAGAGTAGCCTGCCGAAGATGAGGACATTACGGCTTGCCTTTAGGTGTCCTACTCGGGACAGTGTCATTTAAAGAACGATGGTCAGCACAACGTTAAAAAAAAAAAAAACCCAGAAAAAAAACCAAAGTAGCCTGCCGAAGATGAGGACATTATG
>NW_015496093.1:26116-26284 GCF_000816755.2 Arachis ipaensis
CCATTACGGGTCGCCTTTAGGTGTCCTCCTTGGGATAGCGTCATTTAAAGAATGAGGGTCATCACAACGTAAAAAAAAAAAACTGGAAAAAAAAATCGAAGGAGCCTGCCGTAGATGAGGCCATTATGGCTCGCCTTTAGGTGTCCTCCTCGAGATAGCGTCATTTAA
>NW_015496093.1:30022-32297 GCF_000816755.2 Arachis ipaensis
AAGATTAGGCCATTACGGCTTGCCTTTAGGTGTCCTCCTCGGGATTGCGTCTTTTAAAGAACGAGGGTCAGCACATCGTAAAAAAAAAAACCCAGAGGAGCCTGCCGAAGATGAGGCCATTTCGGCTCGCCTTTTGGTGTCCTCCTCGGGATAGCGGCATTTAAAGAATGAGGGGCAGCACAACGTAAAAAAAAAAACTGAAAAAAAACCAGAGGAGCCTGCCGAAGATGAGGCTATTACGGCTCGCCTTTAGGTGTCCTCCTCAGGATAGCGTCATTTAAAGAACGAGGGTCAGCACAACGTAAAAAAAAAATCCAGAGAAGCCTACCGAAGATGAGGCCATTACGGCTTGCCTTTAGGTGTCCTACTCGGGACAGTGTCATTTAAAAAACGATGGTCAACACAACGTTAAAAAAAAAAAAAAAAACCCAGAAATAAAAAACCAAAGGAGCCTGCCGAAGATGAGGCCATTACGGTTCGCCTATAGGTGTCCTCCTCGAGATAGCGTCATTTAAAGAACGAGGGTCAGCACAACGTAAAAAAAAAAAACTGAAAAAAAACCAGAGGAGCCTGCTGAAGATGAGGCCATTATGGCTCGCCTTTAGGTGTCCTCCTCGGGATAGCGTCATTTAAAGAAAGAGGGTCAGCACAACGTTAAAAAAATAAAAAATAAAAAAAATAACCAGAGGAGCCTACCGAAGATGAGGCCGTTACGGCTCGCCTTTAGGTGTCCTCCACGGGATAGCGTCATTTAAAGAACGAGGGTCAGCACAACATAAAAAAAAATTACTGAAAAAAACCGGAAAAAAAAAATCAGAGGAGCCTGCTGAAGATGAGGCCGTTATAGCTCGCCTTTAGGTGTCCTCCTCGGGATAGCGTCATTTAAAGAACGAGGGTCAGCGCAACGTAAAAAAAAAAACCAGTACAATAAACCAGAGGAGCCTGCCAAAGATGAGGCCATTACGGGTCGCCTTTAGGTGTCCTCCTTGGGATATCGTCATTTAAAGAAAGAGGGTCAGCACAACGTTAAAAAAATAAAAAATAAAAAAAAATAACCAGAGGAGCCTACCGAAGATGAGGCCGTTACGGCTCGCCTTTAGGTGTCCTCCTCGGGATAGCGTCATTTAAAGAACGAGGGTTAGCACCACATAAAAAAAAATTACTGAAAAAAACCGGAAAAAAAAAATCAGAGGAGCCTGCTGAAGATGAGGCCGTTATAGCTCGCCTTGGCATACAAGGGGTATACTTCCAACAAGAATAACTTGAGCTACAGAGCTCCAAATGAGGTGATTCAAAAAGCAATGGAAAGTAGGAATCGAGAGCTTTCCAAGCATATATGGCATTGCATGGTGGACACTAAAATTGGGGGAGAAAACTGCCCCGCAATGAGCATAAACGAACATGGTGGCAACCTGCAGTGAGGCCAACTGACCTCTGCACCTTCGACGGAGTATAACTCGAGCTGTAGAGCTCCAAATGATGCGCTTCAATGGAATTGGAAAGTAGACATTCAGGGCTTTCCAACAATATATAATAGTATGGGGTGGACAATGCATTTGAGCCTCCAGAACCTGGCGTTTGCGTCCACGTTTGAGGTCAAACGTCGCCTCAAACGTTGCACACCAAAGCCAGCGACCCTGTCCTCTTCAAAGGAGCATAACTTGAGTTGTAGATGTCCAATTGAGGTGATTCCAATTGGTTTAGAAAGCTGACATTCCGAGCTTTCCAACCATATATAATAGTCTATAGTTGGCATGAAATTGGCAACGTTGACAAGCGGACAAAGTAGCACCCCAAGAGGCATACAAGAGGGATCCACGTTTGGCTAAAAGTTTGACCTCAAACTTTGGCTCAAACGTTGGTAGCAGCAAGTTTAAGCAATCTGGTATAAAACATTTGAGTAAAAGTTTGCCTCAAATCACTCAAATCAACCACTAAATTAAAATTGCTCAATCCTTCAATCCCTGTGGGATCGACCTCACTCCCGTGAGTTTTATTACTTGATACGACCCGGTGCACTTGCCGGTTAGTTTTGTGTATTTGGAATTCGTTTTTCGTTTTCCGAAAAATACACATCAAGTTTTTGGCGCCGTTGCCAGGGATTGATTTAGATCAACAATGATTAAGTGGGTGAGAAGTCTAGATTAAGCATTTTCTTTGTTTTTGTTCTTGAAACCAAGGTGTTTGTGTTTTCGCCTCACTAAGCAAATATCATCTGAAACATGAATTTCAATTTTATTTGGTGTTGTGTTTTACAAAATTCAAATGGAGTTCA
>NW_015496093.1:33380-33780 GCF_000816755.2 Arachis ipaensis
TGAAAGTGACACACCAAGATTCTAAGTTTGGTGTGCCACTTATTTTCTATGCAATTCATTCAAGCAACACTACTTGTCTACATAATCATAATGCCCCTTGCAGTGTCATTTTGGATAATTTAGTTTTTATCTCTGCTCTATTCATTTACTTGTTTTTAGTGCTTTCTTTTATTAACTGTTTTTGTTAATACATCACCAAGAGACCCTTATTCATGACATATTCTTTACTTGGTGATTGTATTTAACATATAACAGTTTCTTTCATTTAGTTTTATTTCAAATAAATTGACATGTGGTTGCATTCTAAGTTTGGTGTTGGTATGCAACAAAATTTGGTTCTAATCCTTACAAGATACTTGCATCAATTCTAAGTGAAAGTGTCACACTAAGTTTGGTGTGC
>NW_015496093.1:35419-36765 GCF_000816755.2 Arachis ipaensis
GGAAAGTAGACATTCAGGGCTTTCCAAAAATATATAATAGTATGGGGTGGACAATGCATTTGAGCCTCCAGAACCTGGCGTATGCATCCACGTTTGAGGTCAAATGTCGCCTCAAACGTTGCACACCAAAGCCAGCGACCCTGTCCTCTTCAAAAGGAGCATAACTTAAGTTGTAGATGTCCAATTGAGGTGATTCCAATTGGGTCAGAAAGCTGACATTCAGTGCTTTCCAACCATATATAATAGTCTATAGTTGGCATGAAATTGGCAACGTTGACAAGCGGACAAAGTAGCACCCCAAGAGGCATACAAGAGGGATCCACGTTTGGCTAAAAGTTTGACCTCAAACTTTGGCTCAAACGTTGGTAGCAGCAAGTTTAAGCAATCTGGTATAAAATGTTTGAGTAAAAGTTTGCCTCAAACTTTTACTCAAGCTTTTATGTTTTTCAACCCGGTTCACAATGGATCTTTCTCCAACTCCAAGAGCAATCAACCAAGGCCTTTATCAACCCAATTCCATCAAGAACAAAGGCCCAATTGAAGGCTTGAAGACCATTTGAAGAAAGTGTATAAATAGCTTAGGATTTAAGTTTTAAGAGAGCTTCCTTTTAGAATTTTCGTAACACTTACAGTAGAGAACTCACTTTACATTTTTGAATTGTTTTTTTTAGAATTCTAGAGAATTGGGGAGGAGAATTGATCTCTCTTCTTCCTGGTTCTTGTTGAGCACTCTTTACTTTTCTTGCTTTGGATCTTAGGTGGAGAATTGAAGAACTTCTGTTTCAATCTCACCTTTGGATCTTGTTTAATTTTCTGCATAATCGAATTTCAATTTCTGTTCATTGCTTCTTCTTCTATTCTCTCTGCAATTTACATTTCCCTTGCAATTGTTCTTGCTGGATCTAGGAAGGCAGTGAGATCTAGACTTGGTTATCTAGTCTCTTGGGTCCTGAGATCTACAGCTTTAAATTTTAATTTCCCTGTTTCGTTGCTACACCAAGCTGATTTCCATTTTTGTCAAGATCTGGTTCAATTGAATCCATCTTCTACATTCCTGTTTGTTGCAATTTATTGTTCCTTGTTTAATTTCTGCAAATCCACTTCCCAATTCCCTTTACCATTCAAGCCATTTACATTTCATGTACTTTAAGATTCTGCAATTTACATTTCTTGCAATCTAAGTTTCTGAAATTTACATTACTTGTTCTTTAAGATTCAGCTTATTTACCCTTCTCCCTTTTAATTTCATGCAATTTAGCTTCTGTCGAATACAAACCACTCAAATCAACTCTTGATTCGCTTGACTAAATCAACCACTAAACTAAAATTGCTCAATCCTTCAATCC
>NW_015496093.1:37054-37776 GCF_000816755.2 Arachis ipaensis
GAGGAGCCTGCCGAAGATGAGGCCATTACGGGTTGCCTTTATGTGTCCTTCTCGGGATAGCGTCATTTAAAGAACGATGGTCAGCACAACGTTAAAAAAAAAACGATAAAAAAACTGGAGCCTGCCGAAAATGAGGCCATTACGACTCGCCTTTATGTGTCCTCCTCGAGATAGCTTCATTTAAAAAACGATGGTCAGCACAACATAAAAAAAAAAAAAACCCAGAAAAAAAACCAGAGTAGCCTGCCGAAGATGAGGCCATTACGGCTCGCCTTTAGGTGTCCTCCTCGGGATAGCGCCATTTAAAGAACGAAGGTCAGTGCAACGTAAAAAAAAAATTGCAAAGAAAAACCGAAAAAAAAAACCAGAGGAGCCTGCCGAAGATGAGGCTATTACGGTTCGCCTTTAGGTGTCCTTCTCAGGATAGCGTCATTTAAAGAAAGAGGGTCAGCACAACGTAAAAAAAAAAAAACCAATAAAATAAACCAGAGGAACCTGCGAAAGATGAGGCCATTACGGGTCGCCTTTAGGTGTCCTCCTTGGGATAGCGTCATTTAAAGAACGAGGGTCATCACAACGTAAAAAAAAAACTGGAAAAAAAAATCGGAGGAGCCTGCCGTAGATGAGGCCATTATGGCTCGCCTTTAGGTGTCCTCCTCGGGATAGCGTCATTTAAAGAACGAGGGTCAGCACAACGTAAAAAAAAAATACTGAAAAAAACC
>NW_015496094.1:0-708 GCF_000816755.2 Arachis ipaensis
ATGATGATTGTCCAGGGTATTCGTCCTGATTTTGTAACATACACTACACTTGTTACTCACTTCATCAAGACATGTAGTCCTAATGAGGTGATTGCATTGCATGACTACATGATTCTAAAGGGAGTAGTCCCTCACCAGAAAACATATGATACCATTGTAGCACCACTTCTTTTAGAAGAAGGAAGAAAGAAAAAGTCATAATACATGTATAACAGTGTAAAAGGTTGTTCGGTCTCACAATTTGTCACTTTTCCATTTTTTTTAACACTAACAGATCATACCATTCATTCTTTGGTGTACCAACCACATTTCTGTCAATTCATATTATTTTATTTTAATTTTGATGTCCTACATCAACTTATATTTTCTTAATTATATATTATTGTACACTGGAAGTGCATTTTGCTAATTTTTGGTATATAAATTAATATGCAGCTTGATCTATTATGTATGATTTATAAATAAAAATATATTTTTTGAATAGTCTTTAACAAACTAATTGAGATAACATAGCTCTTATTGCTGGATTTTGATTCTTGAATAACAACTTCATTTTTTTTGTTTTAGCCATTCATTAATGTAAAGAACCTTATATATTTATGCGCTTAGCTGGAGGATTGTGAGCCACACTGTACTTTCTATGAGAAAAATATATCTATATTCTTTGATGTTAGAATATTTATTGGATAATGTAGAATGCAACAATGA
>NW_015496094.1:2018-2563 GCF_000816755.2 Arachis ipaensis
CACAGCGTCTATGTCGGTTCTGATAAATGGGTCACCTTCCAAGCCGTTCAAGATGGAAAGAGGTCTGAGACAAGGTGACCCGCTTTCTCCGTTCTTATTTGTACTGGTTGTGGATGTTTTACATCGGTTGGTGGGAGAGGCAGTCAGGAGTGGGCGGATATCACCTTTGTTGATCGGTAGGGATAGTGTAGCTCTGTCACATCTTTAGTTTGCTGATGATACGATTATGTTTTGCCCACCAGAGGAGGACACTATCAAGAATTACAAGCGGCTATTGAGATGCTTTGAGTTGATGTCAGGTCTCAGTATTAATTTTGACAAGTCGAGCTTGATTCCGATAAACTGTGAAGAACAATGGATCCAGAATATGTGCCAGTTGCTGGGGTGTAAAGGTGAGACCCTTCCAGTTAAATACTTGGGTATCCCCTTACGAGGAAATCCGAGGTTAGTGGAGACCTGGAAGCCTATAATAGACAAAGTCGAGGAGAAGCTCAGTCTGTGAAAAGCTAAACTTTTGAATAAGGCTGGGAAGTTGGTTCTGATAA
>NW_015496094.1:4761-5544 GCF_000816755.2 Arachis ipaensis
CTGCAGTGCGATGAGTGAATCCATGTTTATGGCTGCTGTGTTAAACTGTCCCAAAACCTCCTTCAAAATCAACCCCACACCTGCTCTTCCGCCTCCCCCAACCTCCTCCACACTCACTTTCAAACCAAACAACAACATCCCCACACTCTCCGTCGCTGCACAACCACAACAACAAGAACACACCGCTCTGCTTGACACTCTTCTCAACAGCACACGCAAGAACAAGTGTTCCAATCCATCAGAACCACCTCCCCCTTCAACTACCTCTTCGAAACAAATCTTCACCATACAATTCCCGCCCTCACCTCCAAAACCAGGGAAACGGTACATATTTCTCTCTTTAATCCCTCTCCAATTTATCTACTCATTAATACAAAAGAATGGAAGTCGAGATTTCTGGTAAAATTGCAACAGTAATATAAAAGCACATAACATTGTACTAAAAAAATCATTTAAAAAATTGATGAATTTGGTTACCTATGGTCTTATGACAGAGTGCATTTGATAGAGTCCTTGCCTCAATTCCCTTCAAGGGACAGGTTTTGTGTTATTATTCTCTATTCTTGTACTCTGTATGAACTGTTTACTTGGTGCTTAACTAGACAAGCTTGTGATGATTTGAGAGAACCCAATATATAACTGCTAATGCCGTTGTGTCCACTCCTGATCCTAATGTTACCATAGCAAAGAAATGTTATGTTTTTCCCGTTGAGTTTGTTGGTGAGTGTTTTGTTAATTGGTATTTCGGATTGGTGCTTGCAAACACATTTTATCAAATGATTT
>NW_015496094.1:6946-7593 GCF_000816755.2 Arachis ipaensis
AGCTAACATATCCCTAAATCTTTAAGCAAAAAATAAAATATAATGCACTCTACATAGGAAATAAAGTTATTGATACAGATAGAGCACCTTATTAACATTTTCAGGCTTCAAACCATTTTTAAAGCGTTCAAGATAAGAATTGGCAACCTAATATCTTCTAAAACGAAACTCTATTCTATATTGATAAATTGTGTGGAGTGCATTTTAGAATCTAATAAACATCAGGGATTCTAATGAACCTCATCAATCAACATAATTGAACCATCTTTTGCCTTCTCAAATTCATACTTTGTGTCAACCAATATAAGGCTATGTTCTGAAGCCACTGGAAATTCAAATTTCATCAAAGCAAGCCAATGTCAAAAGTCAAATTGCATCACAGCAAGAATAATGATAAGCTTCCCACTCATCATAGAGAAATGCAATTTATACTTTTGTTCCAGTAAAGCATTATTGAAAAGAATACACGGACAAGTTCGAGATTTTCATTGAACTAGAAGTGATCCAGTGCAACAGACCGACAATTCTGAAGAATAAGTCTACACCATCTATTCATCTCTATAATCCAAATAACAGATAGCACATACATTGAGAGTGTGTCGTTACTATCTCGGGATACATTGAGAAGGCATGCCATTACTTTTTTT
>NW_015496094.1:15077-15523 GCF_000816755.2 Arachis ipaensis
TAATTTTATAAATGTCTGTGATTGTCTAACTGGTTCCAGATCTCTGGTTAGTTTAGTGAATTAGAATTATTGATTAAATGTGTTCATTATATAATTCATTGCTTGTTGTCTTTATCGTGTTTAGTTGTTGTCATCAGACGATTGACGGGTTATCTGATATGCAACCTCTTAATGCACATTGCTTAGGTTTTTCAATGCATATAGAATTTGGTTTTGTCAAATTCAGAAAAGTTTCTGGTGACATTCTAAATTATTGGTAATGTCCTAACCTACTACAGCATTTAAGTCTTGACTATTAATTGTAGTACTACACTGAGTTATTAACCTTGATCCTATCACACTCCTCAATGTTGTTGCCGTAACTTTGCCTTTCTTTCTTTGATTTTCACATATGAATAGTATGTTAATATTGTTTAGCTTTGAAGATTGAAACTCTGAGCGATTCC
>NW_015496094.1:17041-17270 GCF_000816755.2 Arachis ipaensis
TTAAATGTTCATCCGTCTTTTGGTTTTAAGCTTTATTTATATAATTTTTTTTATTTAAAAAAACACTTCTTGGTAGAATTTCTGCTGCTTGTAAGTTTTAAATATATCCTCAGAAAAGGGTCTATAGAATACATAATTGAATCCTATGACTTTATCAGATAATAGATAGCCAAAATGAAATGTTGAAACATATGGATTACTTCAGATGACAGCACCTCAAACTTTGATC
>NW_015496094.1:20116-20426 GCF_000816755.2 Arachis ipaensis
TAAAGATGGATGAGAAGCCTAACTTGACAATATACAATTCTGTCATTAATGGTCTGTGTAAAATGGCCTCAATAGATGCTGCAGAATACATAGTTGATGAATTACGAAAGAGAAGATTATTTGATGCAACGACCTTTAATACCTTAATTAGTGGATATTGAACTGGTGGACAGATTGATAAAGTGTTTAATTTGACTATGGAAATGAAGAGCTTGGGAATTTCTGTGAGTAGAGTCACGTATAATACACTGATAAACCTTCTCTGCAAGTGTGGTTGCGAGGAAGAAGCAAAAGAATTGATGAAGATGAT
>NW_015496094.1:22112-22275 GCF_000816755.2 Arachis ipaensis
GCGTTTACAAGGTTATTTCCAAGGTGCTGGTCAAGAGGATAAGACCAGTGATGCCAGCATTAGTAGGGGAAACTCAGAGTGTGTTTGTAAGGGGTAGGAAGATACATGATGGGGGCACTTATCGCATGTGAAACAGTAAATTGGCTTAAAGTGAGAAAAAAGG
>NW_015496094.1:26971-27180 GCF_000816755.2 Arachis ipaensis
CACTTCTAGTTCAATGAAAATCTCGAACTTGTCCATGTATTCTTTTCAATAATGCCTTACTGGAACAAAAGTATAAATACCTGTGATGAGCAGGAAGCTTATCGTTATTATTGTTGTGATGCAATTTGACTTTTTGACATTGGCTTGCTTTGATGAAATTCGAATTTCCCACGTGTGGCTTCAGAACATGGCTTTATATTGGTTGACAC
>NW_015496094.1:29816-30267 GCF_000816755.2 Arachis ipaensis
ACTTATAAGGCGTAGCCGTATGATGATATCTTTGGGTGCACTTTTCGTATCAAAGAGAGCGCTTTTAGAGAATAACTTATTTGTTAAGTTTTGGGTGCACTTCAAAAGTGATGCCTAATGTATCTAGGGGATGTGATTTGATACTCCAAAGTTGTTTGGAGTTTTAGTGCTCTTTAATTAAAAGTAAGAGAAAAAACTTGTTTGGAGTTTTAGTGCTCCTTAATTAAGAAGAGAGAGAAGAATCATCATTTTTTTCCCAAAGATAGTATGTTATATTTCATTAATTATTGAAAAATGAAATACAAAGATGTCCAAAGGCAGGACAGCATAATAAAAGGTGAGGATTTCCCAAAAACACTACACTGAAGGCATTCATCCAACGGTGCGTGGTCGAAAAACGAAGAAAAATCTTAAAGAAGAAAGAATGATAAATCAAATTGAATGCAACTAA
>NW_015496094.1:34861-35199 GCF_000816755.2 Arachis ipaensis
AAAAGCTTATTTTTGGTTTTATAATGTAACTGTTTAGGATGCTGGTTTCAATCGTAATCATTCCAGTGAAGTTTCTTCTCCAGTTGTTGGGCACCTTCCAGGTTATATGGACTATCGAGTAGGAATGAGACCACAGATCCCTGTTGAGAGAAAATGGGCCCTCGGGCTTCAGGTGCAGTGTTTTACTTGGCTATTTAGTAGTATTTACACAACTGGATTCAATGATACGCAGTTTCTATTTCGCTTGTTTTATTCAGTTGATGCCATCAATAAATAATGAATTAATGATGATTTCTTGCTGTTAGAGGAAATAATAATTTTATAAATGTCTGTGATTG
>NW_015496094.1:36830-37020 GCF_000816755.2 Arachis ipaensis
TCTAGTTTTCAGAGCGAGAAAGGGCCAAAAGGTATCAAAGAGGGGATTTTGATTTCTGAATGTTTTTTTTAAGGAAAAAATGATAGTGATTGGAGGACTTTGGTTCTAGACCGGTAACACTCCAAAAATCGGGTTGGTCTAAGAAGAAAGAAAGATCCAGAGCAATGTGACATAAGCTAATGAAATATTC
>NW_015496095.1:0-798 GCF_000816755.2 Arachis ipaensis
TTTGTGCATTTCCAACAAACCCTTGTCTTTGAATGAACAAAGAATCCTAAAATTTATATTCCTTTGGCCACTAAACTTTTTGAATGGGATTTAAAGAACAGGCAGAAAGGACTTGAGTCTTGAGTTGATCAGATATTATTTATTGTTATTATGATAACATCAAATTCATAACAAACTTACATTCATATTTTATTGTCTAACACGTTGACCCTTCACATGAAACAAATAGGAAGAATACAGTTACCAATATACATTCTATTAATTCAGTCAATTCAGAAGTTTTCTTTTTTAAAGGGTGGAAAAAATAAATAGTAAAGTTGAAAGTAGAAAGAAGAGTAGGCTAGCATCTTCTTTTTGCAAACAAACATAAAAACAAGTTCTAATGTTTCTTGCAACTCAAGTAATGTCAAGGGAGTTGAACAGAATAGAATATGGTGTTGTGATCTATCATTCCATTTGGAGTGGCATTCTGTGACAAAGCCACAAGCGCCGGAACAAGACCCGAATTCCCCGCAAGAGTTGGTTCAGTGTAGTTATAGTTGGAACGCAAGTCATTGAAACCATCCAGCTTATCAGGACCACCAACCATGGCTCCTACAAATCACATTCGGATTCAGTTTCCTTCTGTCCCTCCACTTCCATCCACCACCACAACCATACTTCTTCCCCCTCTCACTCATAATAGATACACCCATGTGGTGAACTTCTTCAGGGTACCTCTCTCCAAACCCAACCACATAGCTCATCTTCTCTGGATTCTTCCCAAGTATGTAATCCACCTGAGTCCTAGCAAAATCC
>NW_015496095.1:9952-10402 GCF_000816755.2 Arachis ipaensis
ATTGTGTGATATGTCCAGTATTCAGAATCAGAACAAAATGTGTTGGTGTCTTGTACTTAAGATATATCTAACATGGAAACAGAGAAAGCATTATCATGTGCAAGAAATACATATAAATTAAATGTTTAGCACCATAATATTTGAAAGTGCAACGCGCTTAACTAAGGTCTTATAGCTGTCTGAGGAAACATGATACTTTGCATCCCTCTGATGCACCAGATCTGGCCTCACCAGCCCAAGCTTCACCCCTTGTGGTGACATCATTAGTGCTGGTGCACCCAGTGGAAACCTATCTCCTGCACCAATAATAACACACAAAACTAAGCTTAATTAAACTCCTACAATATAATAACACAAAGATTGTTAACCTCTATTATGCTTATGAAAATTCTCTGGTCCGCATAACAAAAGTGAAAATGAAAGAGTAAACCTTATTGCAGTTTGGTATGA
>NW_015496095.1:17978-20247 GCF_000816755.2 Arachis ipaensis
TTATAAAATTTCGGCAGCATTTCCCCTAAAACTCGGGGCTAGCCACCCTTTTTCGGGTCCCAACTGAACCATTTTCAACCTCTTTTCAATCAAGAAATCAAATACATATTCATCAAATTCAGTCACAAACACAACTCAAACTCATCATTCAGTCATTGCAAACAATCATAAATTATTTACAAATACCCACTAGACTTCCATGGCATTCATAGTTTAGAAACAGTTAATTTCAAAACAAAATCCCCTACCTTCGTATGAAATCAAAATTATCGAAAGCTCCGGAGAAGCTTTCTGACCGAGTTGCTGAAGGAGAAAGCGTCAGAAATCGTCTATGCTTCCTAGAACTCCAGTTAACCAAACTCAAGGGATAGGGGAGTTACGTCACCGTCGACTTCCACCGGACAAAAGTAACGCCAACACGTAGAGGAGAAGGATACGAATACTTTTATCTTAAAATCACACAATTATTAATAATAATAAATGCTATACAAATGAATTTAGTATAAAACTCAAATACAATACCTATCCCTCTGGATAAAATAAAACTTAAAACAACAAGGGCGAGGAAACTCTATAAAAAATAACAGGAATCACAAGTAAAACTACTAGTCGTCTGCATCTTCTAACTGAATCTTCGAACCTGTGTCACTGAAAGGGTGGAAGATTTGGGGTGAGAACAAACCACACGTTCTCAGTAGGGAATGGGAATGCCGTAAAAGTAATGAATTTAATGCAAATAATTAACTTACTTAGTAAAACTATTTTGGTAAATTTTTGAAAATACTTTTATTTCCACTTTAGATAAACAATTACTTTTCTTTAAATTTCTAAAACTCAAAACAAATTTTAAATATAAAACTAGTCACATTTTCTGTCTCTCAGCCACATAGTTAATCCTTAGTCAAATGTCAACTCGTAATCACTTTAATACACTCACAAACAAAAAGTGCAAGCAAGAGATTCAAACCAACATACAAACAAGTCAAACAGCACAATCACAGAGGAGTAATACAAGCAAACACAACCAAATACAAATGTGCAAACAACATGATGCATGTCTATCCCTAACGCAGGCCATGAGCTCATGTGTCGGTTGCCTACCCGCTTTACATTTGACTCTAAGACCCAAACAATGTCACATATGCTCTCCTGTGGCAGACAATCTCTTTAAGTTAATATATCCTTTAGGTCCTTGTTCTCTACTCTCCTGTGGCAGAGATTCCTTTTCTTAAAAATCCGAGCTCAAAACAGCACTTAAAACAAAATCTCTCCTTACAAATTTGGATTTAAAACATTATGTTTTTCTTAATAAATCTAGTTTAAAAATAGAATACACCTTTTCTCAACTAAATAAATCTCAAATAATTTAATTTTGCAAAACCAAATCTTTTAAAATAACTTTTCAAACAAAACCTCAGATTTAATAAAATTTCGGCGGCATTTTCTCTAAAATTGGGGTTAGCCACCCTTTTTCGGGTCCCAACTGAACCATTTTCAACCTCTTTTCAATCGAGAAATCAAGTACATATTCATCAAATTCAGTCACAAACACAACTCAAACTCATCATTCAGTTATTGCAAACAATCATAAATTATTTACAAATACCCACTAGACTTCCATGGCATTCATAGTTTAAAAACAGTTAATTTCAAAACAAAATCCCCTACCTTCGTATGAAATCAAAATTATCGAAAGCTCCAGAGAAGCTTTCTGACCGAGCTGCTGAAGGAGAAAGCGTCAGAAATCGTCTGTGCTTCCTAGAACTCCAGTTAACCGAACTCAAGGGGTAGGGGAGTTACGTCACCATCGACTTTCACCGGACAAAAATAACGCCAACACGTAGAGGAGGAAGATACGAACACTTTTACCGGATTAGATTTTTCATTGGAGTTACGGATCTCAAGAAATCGAAGTTGGAAACTCACGGTTCCATGGTTTCCGTTCTCTTCTCTCTCTCACGGTGTTTCTTTTCTTTTCTTTATCAGGTTCGGTGAATGAAGAAGGAATATGTGCAATTAATGAAAGGAGGTACGTGTTATGATCTAAGGTCGTGTGTGATAAATAGATGATTTGGTGTCACCAATCTTTCTTTTCTTCCCAAGTACAAGTTCGGTTAGCATAATGAATTGGAGAAGATATTTATTTGGTGGAAGAATGATTTGTCAAAGCAAAGCAAAGTTAAATGTCATGATATATATATAGTATAATGCATAAGCCACCTTTGGCTTCCTTTGTTTTAATTTTCTTAAGGCTTCGCTGAGGTATAAT
>NW_015496095.1:20271-21332 GCF_000816755.2 Arachis ipaensis
TATAATAATAATAATAATAATAATAATAATAATAATAATAATAATAATAATAATAACTAAATCAAATTTTATTTTATTAAATTAATTTTTAAAAATTTGGGGTCTTACATCCTACCCCACTTATAAAAATTTTCGTCCTCGAAAATTGATATAAGATAGAAAAGGTTTGCATCAACTTTATTTTCAAAACGTCAAAAAAAGAAAGAAAAGATTTGACATGTCCAGTTCATGTGAAGGAAATCGTATCTTATAAATGACAAGATATGATCGGGAGTTATTCAAAACATATCTCAAGAAAGAAGTTCGAAACAAAAAGTCTTACGGCAAACAACCAAGGAAGAAATTCACATTAGCATGAATAAGGATTATGCGTTGAAATGGAGCTAACCCCTAAACTTAACTTCTAACGTTCCCAAACCCCGTAACTCGCATTACCTATTACTTCTATTTCGTCCATGATAACCCATTAGTGTTTCCGTAAACACAAATCATCAGTATTAAGTTGGCCAGACCTAATACCATGAGGAATGCAACGGTCGACTAACAGAATTAATCAATAGACAATCATGCATTTGAGATTCAAACTCTTGTCATTAGGACAAGTCCTACAGCATGACAGACACTCAGAGTATGCAGTGAAGCATAGTCAGTCCATTTCCAAGGCTCTAATAGGAACGAACTGCTCTGATACCATAATGTAACACCCTAACTTTTAGCACGTCATGATCGTACCAAAAGTAAGGCGTTACGGACCTGATTTCCTTTATTATAAATTTACTATTGAGCCTTTACGTCGATATCGCGTTTCCGTTTTTAAGAAAATACCAGAAAATTATTTGTAGTAATTAAAATCACACAATTATTAATAATAATAAATGCTATACAAATAAATTTAATATAAAACTCAAATACAATACCTATCCCTCTGGATAAAATAAAACTTAAAGCAACAAGGGCGAGGGAACTCTATAAAAATAACAGGAATCACAAGTAAAACTACTAGTCGTCTGCATCTTCTAACTGAATCTTCGAACCTGTGTCACTGAAAGGGTGGAAGATTT
>NW_015496095.1:21630-24653 GCF_000816755.2 Arachis ipaensis
CAGATATGGTTTTCCAGATGCATCAGTGTGCTTATAAGTCGTACGGCCAGGCCGCATCAGTGTGACTTTAAGTCGTACGGCTAGGCCGCATCAGTGTGACTTTCCAAATCAATAAGCGTACATCTGGAAAACAGTTCTCAGTGTGTGGGCGTCCCCACTTTACATTTGGCACTAAGGCCCAAACAATATCACATCTGCTCTCCTGTGGCAGACATTTCATTAGTTAATATATTCTTTAAATCCTTGTTCTCTGCTCTCCTGTGGCAGAGACTCTTTTTCTTAATAAATCGAGTTCAAATCTTTACTTAAAACCAAATCTCTCCTTAAAAGATTGGATTTAAAACTTTATATTTTTCTTAATAAATCAAACTTTAAAATAGAGTAAATCTTTTCTTAACTAAATATATTTTAAATAATTTAATTTTCCAAAACCAAATCTTTTAAAATAAATTTTCAAATAAAACCTCAGATTTTATAAAATCTCGGCAGCACTTCCCCTAAAACTCGGGGTTAGCCACCCTTTTTCGGGTTCCAACTGAACCATTTTCAACCTCTTTTCAATCGAGAAATCAAATACATATTTATCAAATTCAGTCACAAACACAACTCAAACTCATCATTCAGTCATTTCAAATAATCATAAATTATTTACAAATACCCACTAGACTTCCATGACATTCATAGTTTAAAAACAGTTAATTTCAAAACAAAATCCCCTACCTTCGTATGAAATCAAAATTATCGAAAGTTTCGGAGAAGCTTTTTGACCGAGCTGCTGAAGGAGAAAGCATCAGAAATCGTCTGTGCTTCCTAGAGCTCCAGTTAACCAAACTCAAGGGGCAAGAGAGCTACGTCACCGTCGACTTTTACCGGATAAAAATAACGCCAACACGTAGAGGAGGAGAATACGAATACTTTTATCGGATTAGATTTTTTTATTGGAGTTACGGATCTCAAGAAATCGAAGCCGAAAGATCAAAGGGAGTCATGGTTTCCTCCTTCACCCACGATCTCTCTCTCGGCCTTTCTTTCTTCTTTTATTTGGGTTCATGTTCGGTGTTAAATGAAATAAAGTGAAGATAGTTAAGGCTAATGGTGATTTGTGGGTAAAAGATTCATTAGGTGTCAAGTTACACATATGTATATTCATGCAACTAAGCCACGTTTCTTTCTTTTTCTTTTGCCTCTTTGGTTTTCGGTAAAGTAAGAAAAGGAAATGGAATTATATGATGATTAAGGTGCATATGTCCTTATATATACATATGCATATAAATATCTATGTTTAAATTTTTTTTTCTTTTGTTTCATTTAATGGCGTAAGCCATTCTTGTCTATTAATCTAGAACCATAGTTTATTACACTTTCATAGTCTTTTCTTTCACTACATCCCGAAATTATACCCATTACAAAACACTGAATTTACAAGTTCAAAGGCATATTAATATTATACAGCTGTAACTAGACTACATCCCTTTCCTATTACAATTCCTAGCAAAATCAACTCAAACATTTTCCATCTGCTAAGAGTACCACTGTTTTTATCATCGTTTTTGACCTCATCTATCTTCTTTTCTATCTCTGTAATTCTTTCTTCCATCTTTTTCGTTGGGTCTGCTACTCCATCTTGTAGCACTTCATCAATACAAAAAGAGGCAACATACTCATCTAGCCAGGCAAAGTATTTGCAATATCCTGTGTTGTTCTATATCAAACATGCCTACTGTTAAACTCCAACAAGTTACCAAAAAAATGCAGCAACCCAAATAAAAATGATTTCAAAAAATTTACCTTAAAGTAAGAACAACCAAAGAAAAGTCTCCTTGGGTTTTTTGAAGTGCCAGATTCGAACAAAATGGCGTATGATTCGCAATTGCACACTGGAGGAACAAATTTCTTCTTCATTCTTCTCGACGCTCCTTCCAGAATGACACTCATTCCACTGCCCCAACTCTCCTCACCCCACCGCATCTTTTCTCGCGACTGAATGAAGCACCAGAATTTGCAGTAGCCATGCCACTGTTGCAGGTCCTCTCACATAGCCAGAAGATGCGAACCCTAAACCCTTTCAATCATTCAAGAAGGGGGGAATATGAACCCAACGCAACGACGCCGTTTCAATTGCAGGGAGGGGGGTTTTGAGTCCCTACAACAACTTCTACTTACACGTGGCACCTGCAGTTGACAACTCAGCCTTCACCTAACAGATCATCCAGGCAACCTGTTGGCAACCGGTCACAGGGGTCGATACGTCCACTAATGTTGATGGTTGAGGACCTGGTTGAGGTTTCTGGATGATAAAGGTGCGACATGTCCCAATTTAAAATGCTCAGGGTATCTATTGCATGACAGACACTTATTAAGAAAAATATAATGTTTTAAACCCAATCTTTTAAGGAGAGATTTTGTTTTAAGTAAAGATTTGAGCTTGGTTTATTAAGAAAAGAAATCTCTGCCACAGGAGAGCAGAGAACAAAGATTTAAAGAATATATTAATTAATGAAGTGTCTGCCACAGGAGAACAGATGTGACATTGTTTGGGCCTTAGTGCCAAATGTAAAGTGGGGACGCCCACACACTGAGAACTGTTTTCCAGATGTACGCTTATTGATTTGGAAAGTCACACTGATGCGGCCTAGCCGTACGACTTAAAGTCACACTGATGCGGCCTGGCCGTACGACTTATAAGCACACTGATGCATCTGGAAAACCATATCTGGGACTCGTGCCCGGGTAATGTCGGGAGCGGGTAGGCAACCGACACATGAGCTCATGGCCTGCATTAGGAATAGACATGCATCATGTTGTTTGCACATTTGTATTTGGTTGTGTTTGCTTGTATTACTCCTCTGTGATTGTGCTGTTTGACTTGTTTGTATGTTGGTTTGAATCTCTTGCTTGCACTTTTTGTTTGTGAGTGTATTAAAGTGATTACGAGTTGACAGTTGACTAAGGATTAACTATGTGGCTGAGAGACAGAAAATGTGACTAGTTTTATATTTAAAATTTGTTTTGAGTTTTAGAAA
>NW_015496095.1:30752-31456 GCF_000816755.2 Arachis ipaensis
TTTTTTTTTTTAAAGAATCCGAATGATTTTTATTGTTATTGTTGTTGTTGTTAGCATTCGAAGAATTTGATGTTGTTGAACTTGAAAAAAAAAAAAGACAGTATAGTAGTAGAGATATTTTTGTCATTTAAAAATTATTATTTTTAAAAAGACGATTTTATTATTAAATTGAACGTTGGGGATTTTTTCAAATAAAAAAAATTAAAAACGATTTCGATTTTTAAACTAAATCATAACAAAAATTCTATTTAACCCTTTTTTTTTTATTATGACGTATCATATACTTATGTATTACCAATGATTACTATTGTACTCTTAAAAGAAAAAAGAAAATAATATTTATTTAATTTAACACTATTATAATAAATTTGAATAATATTAAATCTATACTTAATAAATTGTTAATTTAGGTGTAAAGAAAGAAAGGTAATTTAAGATAATTAAACAATATTTTATTAATTAAAGTGTGATAATAATCCCTCTCCTCGTATAATAATAGACAAATATTCAAATAAAAATTACACTAATAAAAACAACAAAAAAAAACTACACATATAAAAAAAATAATTTGTCCTTCTTGTCTGAAATAGATTGTGATGTTGCTAGTTAACTGAACTAATTAAGTGAGTGGTTCGAGTTGACTTTAAATAATTATAGCTAATTTTTTTTTAAAAAAATATTATTCATACACCAAATATTATTGA
>NW_015496095.1:32754-33591 GCF_000816755.2 Arachis ipaensis
AAAAATTAGTTTGTGAGTTCACAATGCAAACAGTGGCCTTGCCATTCATATAAGTTAATCTCGTTATTTATAATTTGTTTTTGGGAAAGTATGAGGAGCCAATGGAATATTTATACAATGTGTACAATGGAAGTTTAGAGAGTATTAGAGATATAATCATTAGTAATATATCATTTGCATTAATTACTTCATTCCTAAAAGATGAAGCTAATACTACTAATCATAAAATCATATCATCTTCAAATTGATCCTAATCGTTAGCTAAGTCGAGTCTGACGTGTAGTTTCTTAATTTAATTAAGTCAAAGAAAGAAAGATAGTTTCTTAATTTAATTAAGTCAAAGAAAGAAAGAAAGAAAAAATCTTCAATTTCAAAAGATCATAGTTAACAATAATAATGGTTGAACTGAACGGGACGGCAAGCTTCAAAATAATCAAAGAAAATTAGCAAAGATGTATCTTGATAATTGAGTATTAATATTGTACTTGCTAATAAGACATGGCTTAGAGTCTTTTAATAATCTTGATGTAGGAAGAAAGAAAAAAGGCTGGTTGTTGGCATAAAAAAGTTGATTAATTGGTGTTCAATTAATTTAGGATTTATTTTATGATGTCTAATCCAATAAAAATACCAAAAATATCTTTTTATGATAATATTTATTTAGTCTCATTTTAAAAACGTGATTTATAAGAAAAAAAATGTAACAATTTAAAAAAAATAGTAATATTTTTAAATAAATATAATATTTTTATAATATATTAAAATTAAATTTTATAATTTATCATCTAATAATTAAAAAAAAAAACATTTTCATATAAAGAGAATGATAAAATTTTA
>NW_015496095.1:33734-35164 GCF_000816755.2 Arachis ipaensis
GTTACCAATTCCTTAGTCCAGTTAATCCATTTAGCATCAAAGCCCAGCTTATCCATAATATACCATAAAAAATGCCATTCAACCCTATCATAAGCCTTGCTCATGTCTAGTTTAATAGCCATCTCATGCTCTGCCCCACTTCTCTTATTTTTCAAATAGTGCATACATTCGTGGGCAATTAGAATATTATCTGAAATGAGTCTTCCTTTGAGAAACGCACTCTGATTTGGACTTATAATTTTATTCATAATACCTTGTAATCGGTGCACCATAAGTTTAGAAATAATTTTATACATAACTGAAGACAAACTGATCGGTCGTACCTGAGTCATGTCACTGGCATCTGGCACCTTTGGAATCAAACAAATTTGAGTATGATTGAAGCTTTTTAAAATTCTGCCACTGTGAAAGAAACTTCTCACTGCCTTAAAAATGTCACCTCCAACTATATCCCAAAAAAAGTGAAAAAATTTAGCTGTAAATTCGTCATCACCAGGAGCACTCTGAGCATGAAAAGCTTAAAAGACTAATTTCAAAATCTTCATATTCACTTATCTTATATCTACTCATCAACATTATAGTTGACTCTGCAAATAAAAAAATTTACTCAATATTCACACACACTTTCTTATACAAAACCCTAGCAGGACAATTCTATTTGTATTTGTATTACTATTACTATTATTATTATTAGTATAATGATAAATATTACGATAAAAATAAAGATATAATTAAATATTATGAATGAAAAAGTACAAAAAAGATTAAAGAATTCGAAATTTATTTATTGTTCACTTTATAACAAAATAAAAACTAATAAAAATAACAAAACTAATAAAAATATTAGTTTGTTATCCAATTCATATTTTAAGAATTTTTTTTCACAATAATTGAATTAATATTTTATATTATATTAGTTCACAATATCTATAATATATATTTTATCTATTTATCATTTCTGAATTAATGTGCTGTGGTGGAGTATGAAATTTTTAAAAATTCTGAGATAAATATGTTTATTTTTCTAAATTTTGATTTGTCATTTTTGTTTATTTTAATTTTTGTTAGTTATAAAATTTGATGGCCGAAGTAATTTGTTAATTTTTAACTATAGTTTTAAATTTTATTAACTTAAAATTTATTAAATTTAAATATTTAAAATTATATATTAAATT
The DNA here is from genome assembly GCF_000816755.2 of Arachis ipaensis. Classification (NCBI taxonomy): domain Eukaryota; kingdom Viridiplantae; phylum Streptophyta; class Magnoliopsida; order Fabales; family Fabaceae; genus Arachis; species Arachis ipaensis. Next base: position 34,910 of record NW_015496095.1, read on the forward strand.
TTTAATAATTTTATTATATATTTAATTAAACTAATTAAATTTCAGTTAAATCTCGATTAAACCTTTAAATTATTGAACCAGTTACTCTATCAATTCATTGAATGGTTCGATTTTTGCAATCTTAAGGAGACTATGAGGCGCAGAGCAAGTATAAATAGCAGACGGAGGATGACGACTCTGTTAAGATTTGAGTATAGAGATTATATGTAGTGTAAATGAGTTTAACTACTAATCTTAATTTTTTAAATTTCAAAA
>NW_015496095.1:35741-35902 GCF_000816755.2 Arachis ipaensis
TTGAGTGGCCTTATTCTGGTTTTGGGTTGAGTTGTTGAATGTTCTTTCTCCTTCAGAGTAGATTCGCGTTCCCACTTGGTTAGCTTTAACCCATTCGCCAATGTCATCCTCTTTTACCATCTCACTCTCTGTGTCCTTCAGCAGATCATGGCAGTTTTTCA
>NW_015496096.1:0-571 GCF_000816755.2 Arachis ipaensis
TTTAAACGACGCTATCCTGAGGAGGACACCTAAAGGCGAGCCGTAATGGCCTTATCTTCGGCAAGCTCCTCCGGCTTTTTCGACAGTTTTTTTTCCGGTTTTTTCCCGATTTTTTTCCGAGTTTTTTTCTTTTTTTCTTTTTTTCTTTTTTTTTACGTTGTGCTGAATCTTGTTCTTTAAATAACGTTATCCCGAGGAGGACACCTAAAGGCGAGCCGTAATGGCCTCATCATCGGCAAGCTCCTCCGGTTTTTTTCCACAGTTTTTTTCCGGCTTTTTTCCTTTTTTTTTTCTTTTTTTTTTTTTTACGTTGTGCTGACCGGCCTTATCTTCCTCCGGCTTTTTCGACAGTTTTTTTTCCGGTTTTTTCCCGATTTTTTTCCGAGTTTTTTTCTTTTTTTCTTTTTTTCTTTTTTTTTACGTTGTGCTGAATCTTGTTCTTTAAATAACGTTATCCCGAGTATCCCGAGGAATTTTTTTTTTCATTGTGCTGACTCTTGTTCTTTAAATGACGTTATCCCAAGGAGGACACCTAAAGGCGAGCTGTAATGGCCTCATCTTTGATCTTTGA
>NW_015496096.1:4590-35524 GCF_000816755.2 Arachis ipaensis
TCTAAGAATAACCCTAGAAAAAATCTAACAACCCTAGAAAATCCTAAAAAATGATAGAAAATCCTAAATAACCCTAGAAAACCCTAAAAAACTCTAAGAACTCTAGAAAACCCTAAAAAACCCCAAAAAACCCTAGAAAACCTTAAAAAACCCTAAAAGACCCTAAGAATCACAGAAAACCATAAAAAACTTAAAAGATCCTAAAAAACCCTAAAAAACAATGAAAACCCTAAAAAACCTAAAAAACCCTAGAAAACCCAAAAAATCCTAAAAACCCTAGAAACCCCTAAAATCTCTAGAAAACCATAAAAACTTTAGAAAACCCTAGAAAACCCTAAATACCCTAAAAATCCATAAAACTTTAAAAGACCCTAGAAAACCCTAAAAAACCCTAGAAAACACTAAAAAAATAGCAAAATCTTAGAAAACGCTACAAAACCCTAGAAAACCTAAAATCCCTAAAAATTGCTAAAAACCCTAGAAAATCCTAAAAACCCCTAGAAAACCCTAAAAAACCTTAGAAAACCCTAAAAACTCTAAAAACACTAAAAATTGCTATAAAACCCTAGAAAACGCGAAAAAACCCTAAAATCCCTAAAAAACCCTTGAAACCCTAGAAAATCCTAAAAAACCCTTCAAAAACCTAAAAAACCCTAGAAAATGCGAAAAAATCATAGAGAATCCTAAAAAACCCTAAAAAATTTAGAGAACCCTAGAAAACCCTAAGAAACCCTAAAAATCCTAAAAACACTAAAAACCCAAGAAAACCCTAAAAAATCCTAAAAACCCTAGAAAACCCTAAAAAAACCCTAAAAACACTAAAAATCTTTTTTTTTATAGTTTTTTAGCGTTTTCTAGGTTTTTAGTGTTTACTACGTTTTTTAGGGTTTTCTAGAGTTTTTAAGGTTTTCTAGGGTTTTTATGGTTTTCTGGGTTTTTTAGGATTCTCTAGGGGTTTTAGTGTATCTTAGGGTTTCGTAGGGTTTGTTAGAATTTTCTAGGGTTTTTAGGGTTTTTTAGGATTTTCTAGGGTTGTTAGGGTTTTTTAGGTGTTTCTATGATTTTTAGGGTTTTCTAGTGGTTTTTAGAGTTTTTTAGTGTTTTTAGGATTTTCTAGGGTTTTTAGGATTTTTTAGGGTTTTCTAAGGGTTTTTAGTTTTTTAGCGTTTTCTTGGGTTTTTAGTGTTTTTAAGGGTTTTTAGGGTTTCTTAGAGTTTTTTAGGGTTTTCTAGGGTTTTTAGGGGGTTTTTAGAGTTTTCTAGGGTTTTTTATGGTTTTCTTCGGTTTTTAGGATTTTTCTAGGGATTTTAGGATTTTTAGGTTTTTCTAGGATTTTTTGTTTTTTTAGGGTTTTTAGTGTTCTCTAGGGTTTAGCGTTTTTTATGGTTTTCTAGAGTTTTTAGGGTTTAAGGGTTTTTAGGGATTTGTAGGATTTTTTAGGGTTTTCTAGGGTTTTTAGAATTTTTTAGGATTTTCTATGATTTTTAGGGTTTTCTATGATTCTTAGGGTTTTTTAGTGTTTTCTAAGGTTTTCTGGGGTTTTTTACGGTTTTCTAGAGTTTTTCAGGGTTTTCAAGTGTTTTCCAGAGTTTTAAGAGCTTTTTAGGGTTTTCTAGTGTTTTTAGGATTTTTTAGGGTTTTCTAGGGGTTTTTTGTTTTTTAGGGTTTTTAGGTTTTTCTTGGATTTTTATTGTTTTTTTGGGTTTTCTATGGTTTTCTAGGATTTTCTGGGGTTTTTTAGGGTTTTCTAGCGTTTTTAGGATTTTTCTAGGGTTTTCTACTGTTTTTTCTAGGTTTTTAGGGTTTTTTTAGAGTTTTCTAGGGTTTTTAGCGTTTTTTAGAGTTTTCTAGGGTTTTAGCGTTTTTTAGGGTTTTCTAGGGTTTTAGCGTTTTTTAGAGTTTTCTAGGGTTTTAGCGTTTTTTAGGGTTTTTTAGGTTTTTAGGGTTTTTTTAGAGTTTTCTAGGGTTTTTAGCGTTTTTTAGAGTTTTCTAGGGTTTTAGCGTTTTTTAGGGTTTTCTAGGTTTTTTAGTGTTTTTAAGGTTTTAAGGGTTTTTTAGGATTTTCTAGGGGTTTTTAGAGTTTTTAAGGTTTTAGGGTTTTATATGGGTTTTTAGGGTTTTCTAGGATTTTTTAGGTTTTTTAGGGTTTTCTATGATTTTTAGGATTTTTTTTAGGAATTTTTAGGGTTTTTTATTTTTTAGGATTTTTTAAGGTTTTTAGAATTTTTTAGGGTTTTTTATCGTTGTTAGGGTTTTTAAGGGTTTTCTATGATTTTTAGGGTTTTTTAGGGTTTTAGAAAACACTAAAAAAAACCCTAAAATTCCTTAAAAAAATCTAGAAATTCCTAAGAAACCCTAGAAAACCTAAAAACCCTAGAAAACCCTAGAAAACTCGAGAAACCCTAGAAAAAACCCTAGAAAAACCCTAGAAAATGCGAAAAAACCCTAGAGAATCCTAAAAAACCCTAAAAATCCCTAGAAAACCCTAAAAAACCTAGAAAACCCTAAAAAATCCTAGAAAATCGTAAAAAACCCTAAAAAACCTAAAAAACTTTTGAAATTCCTAAAAAACCATAGAAAACCCTAAAAACACTAGAAAACCCTAAAAAACTCTAACAACCCTAGAAAATCCTAAAAAACGATAGAAAATCCTAAATAACCCTAGAAAACCCTAAAAAACTCTAAGAAATCTAGAAAACCCTAAAAAACCCCAAAAAACCCTAGAAAACCTTAAAAAACCATAAAAGACCCTAAGAATCACAGAAAACCATAAAAAACTTAAAAGATCCTAAAAAACCCTAAAAAACAATGAAAACCCTAAAAAACCTAAAAAACCCTAGAAAACCCAAAAAATCCTAAAAACCCTAGAAACCCCTAAAAATACTAGAAAACCATAAAAACTTTAGAAAACCCTAGAAAACCCTAAATACCCTAAAAATCCAAAAAACTTTAAAAGACCCTAGAAACCCCTAAAAAATCCTAGAAAACACTAAAAAAACAGCAAAATCTTAGAAAACGCTACAAAACCCTAGAAAACCTAAAATCCCTAGAAATCCCTAAAAAATGCTAAAAACCCTAGAAAATCCTAAAAACCCCTAGAAAACCCTAAAAAATCCTAGAAAACCCTAAAAACTCTAAAAACACTAAAAATTGCTATAAAACCCTAGAAAACGCGAAAAAACCCTAAAATCCCTAAAAAAACCCTTGAAACCCTAGAAAATCCTAAAAAACCATTCAAAACCCTAAAAAACCAGAGAAAATGCGAAAAAATCATAGAGAATCCTAAAAAACCCTAAAAAATTTAGAAAACCCTAAGAAACCCTAAAAATCCTAAAAGCACTAAAAACCCAAGAAAACCCTAAAAAATCTTAGAAATTCTTAAAAAACCCTAGAAAACCTAAAAACCCTAGAAAACCCTAGAAAACTCGAGAAACCCTAGAAAAACCCTAGAAAATACGAAAAAACCCTAGAGAATCCTAAAAAACCCTAAAAATCCATAGAAAACCCTAAAACACCTAGAAAACCGTAAAAAATCCTAAAAAACCTAAAAAACTTTAGAAATTCCTAAAAAACCATAGAAAACCCTAAAAACACTAGAAAACCCTAAAAAACTCTAACAACCCTAGAAAATCCTAAAAAACGATAGAAAATCCTAAATAACCCTAGAAAACCCTAAAAAACTCTAAGAACTCTAGAAAACCATAAAAAACTTAAAAGATCCTAAAAAACCCTAAAAAACAATGAAAACCCTAAAAAACCTAAAAAACCCTAGAAAACCCAAAAAATCCTAAAAACCCTAGAAACCCCTAAAAATACTAGAAAACCATAAAAACTTTAGAAAACCCTAGAAAACCCTAAATACCCTAAAAATCCAAAAAACTTAAAAAGACCCTAGAAAACCCTAAAAAACCCTAGAAAACACTAAAAAAACAGCAAAATCTTAGAAAACGCTACAAAACCCTAGAAAACCTAAAATCCCTAGAAATCCCTAAAAAATGCTAAAAACCCTAGAAAATCCTAAAAACCCCTAGAAAACCCTAAAAAACCCTAGAAAATCCTAAAAACTCTAAAAACACTAAAAATTGCTATAAAACCCTAGAAAACACGAAAAAACCCTAAAATCCCTAAAAAAACCCTTGAAACCCTAGAAAATCCTAAAAAAGCATTCAAAACCCTAAAAAACCCTAGAAAATGCGAAAAAATCATAGAGAATCCTAAAAAACCCTAAAAAATTTAGAAAACCCTAAGAAAACCTAAAAATCCTAAAAACACTAAAAACCCAAGAAAACCCTAAAAAATCTTAGAAATTCCTAAAAAACCCTAGAAAACCTAAAAACCCTAGAAAACCCTAGAAAACTCGAGAAACCCTAGAAAAACCCTAGAAAATGCGAAAAAACCCTAGAGAATCCTAAAAAACCCTAAAAATCCCTAGAAAACCCTAAAAAACCTAGAAAACCCTAAAAAATCCTAAAAAACCTAAAAAACTTTAGAAATTCCTAAAAAACACTAGAAAACCCTAAAAAACTCTAACAACCCTAGAAAATCCTAAAAAACGATAGAAAATCCTAAATAACCCTAGAAAACCCTAAAAAACTCTAAGAACTCTAGAAAACCCTAAAACACCCCAAAAAACCCTAGAAAACCTTAAAAAACCATAAAAGACCCTAAGAATCACAGAAAACCATAAAAAACTTAAAAGATCCTAAAAAACCCTAAAAAACAATGAAAACCCTAAAAAACCTAAAAAACCCTAGAAAACCCAAAAAATCCTAAAAACCCTAGAAACCCCTAAAAATACTAGAAAACCATAAAAACTTTAGAAAACCCTAGAAAACCCTAAATACCCTAAAAATCCAAAAAACTTTAAAAGACCCTTGAAAACCCTAAAAAACCCTAGAAAACACTAAAAAAACAGCAAAATCTTAGAAAACGCTACAAAACCCTAGAAAACCTAAAATCCCTAGAAATCCCTAAAAAATGCTAAAAACCCTAGAAAATCCTAAAAACCCTAGAAAACCCTAAAAACTCTAAAAACACTAAAAATTGCTATAAAACCATAGAAAACGCGAAAAAACCCTAAAATCCGTAAAAAACCCTTGAAACCCTAGAAAATCCTAAAAAACCATTCAAAACCCAAAAAAACCCTAGAAAATGCGAAAAAATCATAGAGAATCCTAAAAAACCCTAAAAAATTTAGAAAACCCTAAGAAACCCTAAAAATCCTAAAAACACTAAAAACCCAAGAAAACCCTAAAAAATCCTAAAAACCCTAGAAAACCCTAAAAAAACCCTAAAAACACTAAAAAATCTTTTTTTTAATAGTTTTTTGGCGTTTTCTAGGTTTTTAGTGTTTACTAGGGTTTTTAGTTTTTTTTAGGGTTTTCTAGAGTTTTTAAGGTTTTCTAGGGTTTTGATGGTTTTCTGGGTTTTTTAGGATTCTCTAGGGGTTTTAGTGTATTTTAGGGTTTCGTAGGGTTTGTTAGAATTTTCTAGGGTTTTTAGGGTTTTTTAGGATTTTCTAGGGTTGTTAGGGTTTTTTAGGTGTTTCTATGATTTTTAGGGTTTTCTAGTGCTTTTTAGAGTTTTTAGTGTTTTTAGGATTTTCTAGGGTTTTTAGGATTTTTTAGGGTTTTCTAGGGGTTTTTAGTTTTTTAGGGTTTTCTTGGGTTTTTAGTGTTTTTAAGGGTTTTTAGGGTTTCTTAGAGTATTTTAGGGTTTTCTAAAGTTTTTTAGGGTTTTCTAGGGTTTTTAGGGGGTTTTTAGAGTTTTCTAGGGTTTTTTAGGGTTTTCTTCGGTTTTTAGGATTTTTCTTGGGATTTTAGGATTTTTAGGTTTTCTAGGATTTTTTGTTTTTTTAGGGTTTTTTAGTGTTCTCTAGGGTTTTTAGCGTTTTTTATGGTTTTCTAGAGTTTTTAGGGTTTTTTAAGGTTTTAAGTGTTTTTAGGGATTTGTAGGATTTTTTAGGGTTTTCTAGGGTTTTTAGAATTTTTTAGGATTTTCTAGGATTTTTAGGGTTTTCTATGATTCTTAGGGTTTTTTAGTGTTTTCTAAGGTTTTCTGGGATTTTTTACGGTTTTCTAGAGTTTTTCAGGATTTTCAAGTGTTTTCCAGAGTTTTAAGAGCCTTTTAGGGTTTTCTAGTGTTTTTAGGATTTTTTAGGGTTTTTAGGGGTTTTTTGTTTTTTAGGGTTTTTAGGTTTTTCTTGGATTTTTATTGTTTTTTTGGGTTTTCTATTGTTTTCTAGGATTTTCTGGGGTTTTTTAGGGTTTTCTAGCGTTTTTAGGATTTTTCTAGGGTTTTCTACGGATTTTTCTAGGATTTTTAGCGTTTTTTAGAGTTTTCTAGGGTTTTAGCGTTTTTTAGGGTTTTCTAGGTTTTTTGGTGTTTTTTAAGGTTTTAAGGGTTTTTTAGGATTTTCTAGGGGTTTTTAGAGTTTTTAAGGTTTTAGGGTTTTATATGGTTTTTTAGGGTTTTCTAGGATTTTTAACTCTAAAAACACTAAAAATTGCTATAAAACCCTAGAAAACGCGAAAAAACCCTAAAATCCCTAAAAAAACCCTTGAAACCCTAGAAAATCCTAAAAAACCCTTCCAAACCCTAAAAAACTCTAGAAAATGCGAAAAAATCCTAGAGAATCCTAAAAAACCCTAAAAAATTTAGAAAAACCTAAGAAACCCTAAAAATCCTAAAAACACTAAAAACCCAAGAAAACCCTAAAAAATCCTAAAAACCCTAGAAAACCCGAAAAAACCCTAAAAACACTAAAAATCTTTTTTTTTTTTATAGTTTTTTAGCGTTTTCTAGGTTTTTAGTGTTTACTAGGGTTTTTAGGGTTTTTTAGGGTTTTCTAGAGTTTTTAAGGTTTTCTAGGGTTTTTATGGTTTTCTGGGTTTTTTAGGATTCTCTAGGGGTTTTAGTGTATTTTAGGGTTTCGTAGGGTTTGTTAGAATTTTCTAGGGTTTTTAGGGTTTTTTAGGATTTTCTAGGGTTGTTAGGGTTTTTTAGGTGTTTCTATGATTTTTAGGGTTTTCTAGTGCTTTTTAGAGTTTTTTAATGTTTTTAGGATTTTCTAGGGTTTTTAGGATTTTTTAGGGTTTTCTAGGGGTTTTTAGTTTTTTAGGGTTTTCCTGGGTTTTTAGTGTTTTTAAGGGTTTTTAGGGTTTCTTAGAGTTTTTTTTACGGTTTTCTAGGGTTTTCTTTAGTTTTTTAGGGTTTTCTAGGGGTTTTAGGGTTTTCTAGGGTTTTTTAGGGTTTTCTTCGGTTTTTAGGATTTTTCTAGGGATTTTAGGATTTTTAGGTTTTTCTAGGATATTTTTTAGGGTTTTTTAGTGTTTTCTAGGGTTTTTAGCGTTTTTTATGATTTTCTAGAGTTTTTAGGGTTTTTTAAGGTTTTAAGGGTTTTTAGGGTTTTTTAGGGTTTTTTAGGATTTTCTAAGGTTTTTAAAATTTTTTAGGATTTTCTAGGATTTTTAGGGTTTTCTATGATTCTTAGGGTTTTTTAGTGTTTTCTAAGGTTTTCTGGGGTTTTTTACGGTTTTCTAGAGTTTTTCAGGGTTTTCAAGAGTTTTCCAGAGTTTTAAGAGCCTTTTAGGGTTTTCTAGTGTTTTTAGGATTTTTTAGGGTTTTTTAGGGGTTTTTTGTTTTTTAGGGTTTTTAGGTTTTTCTTGGATTTTTATTGTTTTTTTGGGTTTTCTATGGTTTTCTAGGATTTTCTGGGGTTTTTTAGGGTTTTCTAGCGTTTTTAGGATTTTTCTATGGTTTTCTACTGTTTTTTTAGGTTTTTAGGGTTTTTTTAGAGTTTTCTAGGAATTTTAGCGTTTTTTAGAGTTTTCTAGGGTTTTAGCGTTTTTTAGGGTTTTCTAGGTTTTTTAGTGTTTTTTAAGTTTTTAAGGGTTTTTTAGGATTTTCTAGGGGTTTTTAAGGTTTTAGGGTTTTATATGGTTTTTTAGGGTTTTCTAGGATTTTTTAGGTTTTTTAGGGTTTTCTATGATTTTTAGGATTTTTTTTAGGAATTTTTAGGGTTTTTTATTTTTTAGGATTTTTTAAGATTTTTAGAATTTTTTAGAGTTTTTTATTGTTGTTAGAGTTTTTAAGGGTTTTCTATGGTTTTTAGGGTTTCTTAGGGTTTTAAACCCAAAAAACTATAGAAAACACTAAAAAAACCCTACAAAACATTAGAAAATGCGAAAAAACCCTAAAATTCCTAAAAAAAATCTAGATATTCCTAAAAAACCCTAGAAAACCTAAAATCCCTAGAAAACCCTAGAAAACTCGAGAAATCCTAGAAAAACCCTAGAAAATGCGAAAAAACACTAGAGAATCCTAAAAAACCCTAAAAATCCCTAGAAAACCCTAAAAAACCCTAGAAAACCGTAAAAAATCCTAAAAAACTTTAGAAATTCCTAAAAAACCATAGAAAACCCTAAAAACACTAGAAAACCCTAAAAAACTCTAACAAGCCTAGAAAATCCTAAAAAACGATAGAAAATCCTAAATAACCCTAGAAAACCCTAAAAAACTCTAAGAACTCTAGAAAACCCTAAGAAACCCCAAAAAACCCTAGAAAACCTTAAAAAACCATAAAAGACCCTAAGAATCACAGAAAATCATAAAAAAATTTAAAAGATCCTAAAAAACCGTAAAAAACAATGAAAACCCTAAAAAACCTAAAAAACCCTAGAAAACCCAAAAAATCCTAAAAACCCTAGAAACCCCTAAAAATTCTAGAAAACCATAAAAACTTTAGAAAACCCTAGAAAACCCTAAATACCCTAAAAATCCAAAAAACTTTAAAAGACCCTAGAAACCCCTAAAAAACCCTAGAAAACACTAAAGAAACAGCAAAATCTTAGAAAACGCTAGAAAACCTAAAATCCCTAGAAATCCCTAAAAAATGCTAAAAACCCTAGAAAATCCTAAAAACCCCTAGAAAACCCTAAAAAACCCTAGAAAACCCTAAAAACTCTAAAAACACTAAAAATTGCTATAAAACCCTAGAAAATGCGAAAAAACCCTAAAATCCCTAAAAAACCCTTGAAACCCTAGAAAATCCTAAAAAACCATTCAAAACCCTAAAAAACCCTAGAAAATGCAAAAAAATCATAGAGAATCCTAAAAAACCCTAAAAAATTTAGAAAACCCTAAGAAACCCTAAAAATCCTAAAAACACTAAAAACCCAAGAAAACCCTAAAAAATCTTAGAAATTCCTAAAAAACCCTAGAAAACCCTAGAAAACTCGAGAAACCCTAGAAAAACCCTAGAAAATGCGAAAAAACCCTAGAGAATCCTAAAAAACCCTAAAAATCCCTAGAAAATCCTAAAAAACCTAAAAAACTTTAGAAATTCCTAAAAAACCATAGAAAACCCTAAAAACACTAGAAAACCCTAAAAAACTCGCCTAAAATCCCTAAAAAAACCCTTGAAACCCTAGAAAATCCTAAAAAACCCTTCAAAACCCTAAAAAACGCTAGAAAATGCGAAAAAATCCTAGAGAATCCTAAAAAACCCTAAACAATTTAGAAAACCCTAAGAAACCCTAAAAATCCTAAAAACACTAAAAACCCAAGAAAACCCAAAAAAATCCTAAAAACCCTAGAAAACCCAAAAAACCCTAAAAACACTAAAAATATTTTTTTTTTTATAGTTTTTTAGCGTTTTCTAGGTTTTTAGTGTTTACTAGGGTTTTTAGGGTTTTTTAGGGTTTTCTAGAGTTTTTAAGGTTTTCTAGGGTTTTTATGGTTTTCTGGGTTTTTTAGGATTCTCTAGGGGTTTTAGTGTATTTTAGGGTTTCGTAGGGTTTGTTAGGATTTTCTAGGGTTTTGAGGGGTTTTTAAGATTTTCTAGGGTTGTTAGTGTTTTTAGGATTTTCTAGGGTTTTTAGGATTTTTTAGGGTTTTCTAGGGGTTTTTAGTTTTTTTGGGTTTTCTTGGGTTTTTAGTGTTTTTAAGGGTTTTTAGGGTTTCTTAGAGTTTTTTTACGGTTTTCTAGGGTTTTCTAAAGTTTTTTAGGGTTTTCTAGGGTTTTTAGGGGGGTTTTTAGGGTTTTCTAGGGTTTTTTAGGGTTTTCTTCGGTTTTTAGGATTTTTCTAGGGATTTTAGGATTTTTAGGTTTTTCTAGGATATTTTTTAGGGATTTTTAGTGTTTTCTAGGGTTTTTAGCGTTTTTTATGATTTTCTAGAGTTTTTAGGGTTTTTTAAGGTTTTAAGGGTTTTTAGGGATTTGTAGGATTTTTTAGGGTTTTCTAGGGTTTTTAGAATTTTTTAGGATTTTCTAGGATTTTTAGGGTTTTCTATGATTCTTAGGGTTTTTTAGTGTTTTCTAAGGTTTTCTGGGGTTTTTTACGGTTTTCTAGAGTTTTTCAGGATTTTCAAGTGTTTTCCAGAGTTTTAAGAGCTTTTTAGGGTTTTCTAGCGTTTTTAGGATTTTTCTAGGGTTTTCTACTATTTTTTTAGGTTTTTAGGGTTTTTTAGAGTTTTCTAGGGTTTTCTATCGTTGTTAGGGTTTTTAAGGGTTTTCTATGGTTTTTAGGGTTTCTTAGGGTTTTAAACCCAAAAAACTATAGAAAACATTAAAAAACCCTACAAAACTCGAGAAACCCTAGAAAATGCGAAAAAACCCTAGAGAATCCTAGAAAACCCTAAAAATCCCTAGAAAACCCTAAAAAACCTAGAAACCCCTAAAAAACCCTAGAAAACCGTAAAAAACCCTAAAAAACCTAAAAAACTTTAGAAATTCCTAAAAAACCATAGAAAACCCTAAAAACACTAGAAAACCCTAAAAAACTCTAAATAATCCTAGAAAATCCTAAAAAACTCTAAGAACTCTAGAAAATCCTAAAAAACCCCAAAAAACCCTAGAAAACCTTAAAAAACCATAAAAGACCCTAAGAATCACAGAAAACCATAAAAAACTTAAAAGATCCTAAAAAACCTTAAAAAACCCTAGAAAACCCAAAAAACCCTAAAAACCCTAGAAACCCCTGAAAACTCTAGAAAACCATAAAAGCTTTAGAAAACCCTAAATACCCTAAAAATCCAAAAAACTTTAAAAGACCCTAGAAAACACTAAAAAAACAGCAAAATCTTAGAAAACGCTACAAAACCCTAGAAAACCTAAAATCCCTAGAAATCCCTAAAAAATGCTAAAAACCTAAAAAATCCTAAAAACCCCTAGAAAACCCTAGAAAACCCTAAAAACTCTAAAAACACTAAAAATTGCTATAAAACCCTAGAAAACGCAAAAAAAAAACCCTAAAATCCCTAAAAACCCCTTGAAACCCTAGAAAATCCTAAAAAACCCTTCAAAACCCTAAAAAAAACCCTAGAAAATGCGAAAAAATCATAGAGAATCCTAAAAAACCCTAAAAAATTTAGAAAACCCTAGAAAACCCTAAGAAACCCTAAAAATCCTAAAAACACTAAAAACCCAAGAAAACCCTAAAAAAATCCTAAAAACCCTAGAAAACCCTAAAAAACCCTAAAAACACTAAAATTTTTTTTTTATAGTTTTTTAGCGTTTTCTAGGTTTTTAGTGTTTACTAGGGTTTTTAGGGTTTTTTAGGGTTTTCTAGAGTTTTTAAGGTTTTCTAGGGTTTTTATGGTATTCTGGGTTTTTTAGGATACTCTAGGGGTTTTAGTGTATTTTAGGGTTTTGTAGGGTTTGTTAGAATTTTCTAGGGTTTTTAGGGTTTTTTAGGATTTTCTAGGGTTGTTAGGATTTTTTAGGTGTTTCTATGATTTTTAGGGTTTTCTAGTGGTTTTTAGAGTTTTTTAGTGTTTTTAGGATTTTCTAGGGTTTTTAGGATTTTTTAGGGTTTTCTAGGGGTTTTTAGTTTTTTAGGGTTTTCTTGAGTTTTTAGTGTTTTTAGGGTTTCCTAGAGTTTTTTTAGGATTTTCTAGGGTTTTCTAAAGTTTTTTAGGGTTTTCTAGGGTTTTTAGGGGGTTTTCTTCGGTTTTTAGGATTTTTCTAGGGATTTTAGGATTTTTATGTTTTTCTAGGATTTTTTTTGTTTGTTTAGGGTTTTTTAGTGTTTTCTAGGATTTTTAGCGTTTTTTTATGATTTTCTAGAGTTTTTAGAATTTTTTAAGGTTTTAAGGGTTTTTAGGGATTTGTAGGATTTTTTAGGGTTTTCTAGGGTTTTTAGAATTGTTTAGGATATTCTAGGATTTTTAGGGTTTTCTATGATTCTTAGGGTTTTTTAGTGTTTTCTAAGGTTTTCTGGGGTTTTTTACGGTTTTCTAGGGTTTTTCGGGGTTTTCAAGTGTTTTCTAGAGTTTTAAGAACTTTTTAAGAACTTTTTCGGGGTTTTTTGTTTTTTAGGGTTTTCTAAAAAAACCCTTGAAACCCTAGAAAATCCTAAAAAACCCTTCAAAACCCTAAAAAACGCTAGAAAATGCGAAAAAATCCTAGAGAATCCTAAAAAACCCTAAACAATTTAGAAAACCCTAAGAAACCCTAAAAATCCTAAAAACACTAAAAACCCAAGAAAACCCAAAAAAATCCTAAAAACCCTAGAAAACCCAAAAAACCCTAAAAACACTAAAAATATTTCTAGTGTTTTTAGGATATTTTAGGATTTTCTAGGGGTTTTTTGTTTTTTAGGGTTTTTAGGTTTTTCTTGGATTTTTATTATTTTTTAGGGTTTTCTATGGTTTTCTAGGATTTTCTGGGGTTTTTTAGGGTTTTCTAGTGTTTTTAGGATTTTTCTAGGGTTTTCTAGTGTTTTTTTAGGTTTTTAGGGTTTTTAGAGTTTTCTAGGGTTTTTAGCGTTTTTTAGAGTTTTCTAGGGTTTTAGCGTTTTTTAGGGTTTTTTTAGGGTTTTCTATGATTTTTAGTGTTTTTTAAGATTTTAAGGGTTTTTTAGGGTTTTCTAGGGGTTTTTAGGGTTTTTAAGGTTTTAGGGTTTTATATGGTTTTTTAGGGTTTTCTATGATTTTTAGGAGTTTTTTTAGGAATTTTTAGGATTTTTTAAGTTTTTTAGGATTTTTTTTAGTTTTTAGGATTTTTTAGGGTTTTCTATCGTTGTTAGGGTTTTTAAGGGTTTTCTATGGTTTTTAGGGTTTCTTAGGGTTTTAAACCCAAAAAACTATAGAAAACATTAAAAAACCCTACAAAACCCTAGAAAATGCGAAAAAACCCTAAAATTACTAAAAAAAACTAGAAAACTCGAGAAACCCTAGAAAAACCCTAGAAAATGCGAAAAAACCCTAGAGAATCCTAAAAAACACTAAAAATCCCCAGAAAACCCTAAAAAACCTAGAAACCCCTAAAAAATCCTAGAAAACCGTAAAAAACCCTAAAAAACCTAAAAAACTTTAGAAATTCCTAAAAAACCATAGAAAACCCTAAAAACACTAGAAAACCCTAAAAAACTCTAACAACCCTAGAAAATCCTAAAAAATGATAGAAAATCCTAAATAACCCTAGAAAACCCTAAAAAACTCTAAGAACTCTAGAAAATTCTAAAAAACCCCAAAAAACCCTAGAAAACCTTAAAAAACCATAAAAGACCCTGAGAATCACAGAAAACCATAAAAAACTTAAAAGATCCTAAAAAACCCTAAAAAACAATGAAAACCCTAAAAAACCTAAAAAAGCCTAGAAAACCCAAAAAACCCTAAAAACCCTAGAAACCCCTAAAAACTCTAGAAAACCATAAAAACTTTAGAAAACCCTAGAAAACCCTAAATACCCTAAAAATCCAAAAAACTTTAGAAAACCCTAAAAAACCCTAGAAAATCCTAAAAACTATAAAAACACTAAAAATTGCTATAAAACCCTAGAAAACGCGAAAAAAAACCCTAAAATACCTAAAAAAAACCCTTGAAACCCTAGAAAATCCTAAAAAACCCTTCAAAACCCTAAAAAATCCTAGAAAATGCGAAAACCCTAAAAAATTTAGAAAACCCTAAGAAACCCTAAAAATCCTAAAAACACTAAAAACCCAAGAAAACCCTAAAAAATCCTAAAAACCCTAGAAAACCCTAAAAAACCCTAAAAACACTAAAAATATTTTTTTTATAGCTTTTTATCGTTTTCTAGGTTTCTAGTGTTTACTAGGATTTTTAGGGTTTTTTAGGGTTTTCAAGAGTTTTTAATGTTTTCTTGGTTTTTTAGGATTCTCTAGGGGTTTTAGTGTATTTTAGGGTTTCGTAGGGTTTGTTAGAATTTTCTAGGGTTTTTAGGGTTTTTTAGGATTTTCTAGGTTGTTAGGGTTTTTTAGGTGTTTCTATGATTTTCAGGGTTTTCTAGTGGTTTTTAGAGTTTTTTAGTGTTTTTAGGATTTTCTAGGGTTTTTAGGATTTTTTAGGGTTTTCTAGGGGTTTTTAGTTTTTTAGGGTTTTCTTGGGTTTTTAGTGTTTTTAAGGGTTTTTAGGGTTTCTTAGAGTTTTTTTAGGGTTTTCTACGATTTTCTAAAGTTTTTTAGGGTTTTCTAGGATTTTTAGGGAGTTTTTAGGGTTTTCTAGGGTTTTTTAGGGTTTTCTTCGGTTTTTAGGATTTTTCTAGGGATTTTAGGTTTTTCTAGGATTTTTTGTTTTTTTAGGGTTTTTTAGTGTTTTCTAGTGTTTTTAGCGTTTTTTATGGTTTTCTAGAGTTTTTAGGGTTTTTTAAGGTTTTAAGGGTTTTCTAGGGGTTTTTTGTTTTTTAGGGTTTTTAGGTTTTTCTTGGATTTTTATTGTTTTTTAGGGTTTTCTATGGTTTTCTAGGATTTTCTGGGGTTTTTTAGGGTTTTCTAACGTTTTTAGGATTTTTCTAGGATTTTCTAGTGTTTTTTTAGGTTTTTAGGGTTTTTTTAGAGTTTTCTAGGGTTTTTAGCGTTTTTTAGAGTTTTCTAGGGTTTTAGCGTTTTTTAGGGTTTTTTTAGGGTTTTCTAGGTTTTTAGTGTTTTTTAAGGTTTTAAGGGTTTTCTAGGGGTTTTTAGGGTTTTTAAGGTTTTAGGGTTTTATATGGTATTTTAGGGTTTTCTATGATTTTTAGGAGTTTTTTTAGGAATTTTTAGGGTTTTTTAAGTTTTTTAGGAATTTTTAAGGTTTTTTGGATTTTTTAGGGTTTTCTATCGTTGTTAGGGTTTTTAAGGGTTTTCTATGTTTTTTAGGGGTTCTTAGGGTTTTAAACCCAAAAAACTATAGAAAACATTAAAAAACCCTACAAAACCCTAGAAAATGCGAAAAAACCCTAAAATTACTAAAAAAACGTAGAAATTCCAAAAAATCCTAGAAAACCTAAAAACCCTAGAAAACTCGAGAAACCCTAGAAAAACCCTAGAAAATGCGAAAAAACCCTAGAGAATCCTAAAAAACCCTAAAAATCCCTAGAAAACCCTAAAAAACCTAGAAACCCCTAAAAAACCCTAGAAAATCGTAAAAAACCCTAAAAAACCTAAAAAACTTTAGAAATTCCTAAAAAACCATAGAAAACCCTAAAAACACTAGAAAACCCTAAAAAACTCTAACAACCCTAGAAAATCCTAAAAAACGATAGAAAATCCTAAATAACCCTAGAAAACCCTAAAAAACTCTAAGAACTCTAGAAAACCCTAAAAACCCAAAAAACCCTAGAAAACCTTAAAAAACCATAAAAGACCCCAAGAATCACAGAAAACCATAAAAAACTTAAAAGATCCTAAAAAATCCTAAAAAACAATGAAAACCCTAAAAAACTTAAAAAACCCTAGAAAACCCAAAAAACCCAAAAAACCCTAGAAACCCCTAAAATCTCTAGAAAACTATAAAAGCTTTAGAAAACCCTAGAAAACCCTAAATACCCTAAAAATCCAAAAAACTTTAAAAGACCCTAGAAAACACTAAAAAAACAGCAAAATCTTAGAAAACGCTACAAAACCCTAGAAAACCTAAAATCCCTAGAAATCCCTAAAAAATGCTAAAAACCTAAAAAATTCTAAAAACCCCTAGAAAACCATAAAAAACCCTAGAAAACCCTAAAAACACTAAAAATTGCTATAAAACCCTAGAAAACGTGAAAAAACCCTAAAATCCCTAAAAAAACCCTTGAAACCCTAGAAAATCCTAAAAAACCCTAAAAAATTTAGAAAACCCTAAAAACCCTAAGAAACCCTAAAAATCCTAAAAACACTAAAAACCCAAGAAAACGCTAAAAAAATCCTAAAAACCCTAGAAAACCCTAAAAAACCCTAAAAACACTAAAAATTTTTTTTTTTTATATTTTTTTAGCGTTTTCTAGGTTTTTAGTGTTTACTAGGGTTTTTTAGGGTTTTCTAGAGTTTTTAAGGTTTTCTAGGGTTTTTATGGTTTTCTGGGTTTTTTAGGATTCTCTAGGGGTTTTAGTGTATTTTAGGGTTTCGTAGGGTTTGTTAGAATTTTCTAGGGTTTTTAGGGTTTTTTAGGGTTTTCTAGGTTTTTTAGTCGTTTTTAAGGTTTTAAGGGTTTTCTTGGGGTTTTTAGGGTTTTTAAGGTTAGGGTTTTATATGATTTTTTAGGGTTTTCTAGGATTTTTTAGGTTTTTTAGGGTTTTCTATGATTTTTAGTATTTTTTAAGGTTTTTAGGATTTTTTAGGGTTATCTATCGTTGTTAGGGTTTTTAAGGGTTTTCTATGGTTTTTAGGGTTTTTTACGGTTTTAAACCCAAAAAACTATAGAAAACACTAAAAAACCCTACAAAACCCTAGAAAATGCGAAAAAACCCTAAAATCTCGAAAAAAAACCTAGAAATTCCTAAAAAACCCTAGAAAACCTAAAAACCCTAGAAAACCCTAGAAAACTCGAGAAACCCTAGAAAAACCCTAGAAAATGCGAAAAAACCCTAGAGAATCCTAAAAAACCCTAAAAATCCCTAGAAAACCCTAAAAAACCTAGAAACCCCCCAGAAAACCGTAAAAAACCCTAAAAAACCTAAAAAACTTTAGAAATTCCTAAAAAACCATAGAAAACCCTAAAAACACTAGAAAACCCTAAAAAACTCTAACAACCCTAGAAAATCCTATAAAACGATAGAAAATCCTAAATAACCCTAGAAAAACCTAAAAAACTCTAAGAACTCTAGAAAACCCTAAAAAACCCCAAAAAACCCTAGAAAACCTTAAAAACTATAAAAGACCCTAAGAATCCAAAAAACCCTAGAAAACACTAAAAAAACAGCAAAATCTTAGAAAATGCTACAAAACCCTAGAAAACCTAAAATCCCTAGAAATCCCTAAAAAATGCTAAAAACCCTAGAAATTCCTAAAAACCCCTAGAAAACCCTAAAAAACCCTAGAAAACCCTAAAAACTCTAAAAACACTAAAAATTGCTATTAAACCCTAGAAAACGCGAAAAAAAACCCTAAAATCCCTAAAAAAAACCCTTGAAACACTAGAAAATCCTAAAAAACCCTTCAAAACCCTAAAAAATCCTGGAAAATGCGAAAAAATCATAGAGAATCCTAAAAAACCCTAAAAAATTTAGAAAACCCTAGAAAACCCTAAGAAACCCTAAAAATCCTAAAAACACTAAAAACCCAAGAAAACCCTAAAAAATCCTAAAAACCCTAGAAAACCCTAAAAAACCATAAAAACACTAAAAATCTTTTTTTTTTATAGTTTTTTAGCGTTTTCTAGGTTTTTAGTGTTTACTAGGGTTTTTAGGATTTTTTAGGGTTTTCTGGAGTTTTTAAGGTTTTCTAGCGTTTTTATGGTTTTCTGGGTTTTTTAGGATTCTCTAGGGGTTTTAGTGTATTTTAGGGTTTCGTAGGGTTTGTTAGAATTTTCCAGGGTTTTTAGGGTTTTTTAGGATTTTCTAGGGTTGTTAGGGTTTTTTAGCTGTTTCTATGATTTTTAGGGTTTTCTAGTGGTTTTTAGAGTTTTTTAGTGTTTTTAGGATTTTCTATGGTTTTTAGGATTTTTTAGGGTTTTTAGGGTTTCTTAGAGTTTTTTTTAGGGTTTTCTATGGTTTTCTAAAGTTTTTTAGGGTTTTCTAGGGTTTTTAATGGGTTTTAGGGTTTTCTAGGATTTTTAGGGTTTTCTTCGGTTTTTATGATTTTTCTAGGTATTTTAGGATTTTTAGGTTTTTCTAGGATTTTTTATGTTTTTTTAGGGTTTTTTAGTGTTTTCTAGGGTTTTTAGTGTTTTTTATGTTTTAAAACCCTAAAAAACCCTAGAAAATGCGAAAAAATCATAGAGAATCCTAAAAAACCCTAAAAAATTTAGAAAACCCTAAAAAACGCTAAAAACACTAAAAACCCAAGAAAACCCTAAAAAATCCTAAAAACCCTAGAAAACCCTAAAAACACTAAAAATCTTTTTTTTATAGTTTTTTAGCATTTTCTAGGTTTTTAGTGTTTACTAGGGTTTTTAGGGTTTTTAGGGTTTTCTGGAGTTTTTAAGGTTTTCTAGGGTTTTTATGGTTTTCTGGGTTTTTTAGGATTCTCTAGGGGTTTTAGTGTATTTTAGGGTTTCGTAGGGTTTGTTAGAATTTTCCAGGGTTTTTAGGGTTTTTTAGGATTTTCTAGGGTTGTTAGGGTTTTTTAGGTGTTTCTATGATTTTTAGGGTTTTCTAGTGGTTTTTAGAGTTTTTTAGTGTTTTTAGGATTTTCTAGGGTTTTTAGGATTTTTTAGGGTTTTTTAGGGTTTTCTTGGGTTTTTAGTGTTTTTAAGGGTTTTTAGGATTTCTTAGAGTTTTTTAGGGTTTTCTAGGGTTTTCTAAAGTTTTTTAGTGTTTTCTAGGGTTTTTAGGGTTTTCTTGGATTTTTTAGGGTTTTCTTCGGTTTTTAGGATTTTTCTAGAGATTTTAGGATTTTTAGGTTTTTCTAGGATTTTTTATGTTTTTTTTAGCGTTTTTTAGTGTTTTCTAGGGTTTTTAGCGTTTTTTATGGTTTTCTAGAGTTTCTAGGGTTTAAGGGTTTTTTAGGGTTTTCTAGGGGTTTTTAGGGTTTTTAAGGTTTTTAGGGTTTTATATGGTTTTTAAGTTTTTCTAGGATTTTCTAGGTTTTTAGAGTTTTCTATGATTTTTAGGATTTTTTTTAGGAATTTTTAGGGTTTTTTAAGTTTTTTAGGATTTTTTAAGGTTTTTAAGGGTTTTCTAGGGTTTTTAGGGTTTTTTAGGGTTTTAAACCCAAAAACCTATATAGAAAACACTAAAAAACCCTACAAAACCCTAGAAAATGCGAAAAAACCCTAAAATCCCTAAAAAAACCTAGAAATTCCTAAAAAACCCTAAAAATCCTAGAAAAACACTAAAAAACCCTACAAAACCCTAGAAAATGCGAAAAAACCCTAAAATCCCTAAAAAAACCTAGAAATTCCTAAAAAACCCTAGAAAACCTAAAAACCCTAGAAAACTCGAGAAACCCTAGAAAATGCGAAAAAACCCTAGAGAATCCTAAAAAACCCTAAAAATCCTAGAAAAACCCTAAAAAACCTAGAAACCCCTAAAAAACCTTAGAAAACTGTAAAAAACCCTAAAAAACTGTAAAAATTCCTAAAAAACCATAGAAAACCTTAAAAATACTAGAAAACCCTAAAAAACTCTAACAACCCTAGAAAATCCTAAAAATCGATAGAAAATCCTAAATAACCCTAGAAAACCCTAAAAAACTCTAAGAACTCTAGAAAACCCTAAAAAACCCCAAAAAACCCTAGAAAACCTTAAAAAAACCATAAAAGACCCTAAGAATCACAGAAAACCATAAAAAACTTGAAAGATCCTAAAAAACCCTAAAAAATAATGAAAACCCTAAAAAACATAAAAAAAACCCTAGAAAATCCAAAAAATCCTAAAAACCCTAGAAACCCCTAAAAACTCTAGAAAACCATAAAAATTTTAGAAAACCCTAAATACCCTAAAAATCCAAAAAACTTTAAAAGACCCTAGAAAACCCTAAAAACCCTAGAAAACACTAAAAAAACAGCAAAATCTTAGAAAATGCTACAAAACCCTAGAAAACCTAAAATCCCTAGAAATCCCTAAAAAATGCTAAAAACCCTAGAAAATCCTAAAAAACCCTTCAAAACCCTAAAAAACCCTTGAAAATGAGAAAAGATCAAAGAGAATCCTAAAAAACCCTAAAAAATTTAGAAAACCCTAAGAAAACCTAAAAATCCTAAAAACACTAAAAACACAAGAAAACCCTAAAAAATCCTACCCTAGAAAACCCTAAAAAACCATAAAAACACTAAAAATCTTTTTTTTATAATTTTTTAGCGTTTGCTAGGTTTTTAGTGTTTACTAGGGTTTTTAGGTTTTTTTAGGGTTTTCTGGAGTTTTTAAGGTTTTCTAGGGTTTTTATGGTTTTCTGGGTTTTTTAGGATTCTCTAGGGGTTTTAGTGTATTTTAGGGTTTCGTAGGGTTTGTTAAAATTTTCCAGGGTTTTTAGGGTTTTTTAGGATTTTCTAGGGTTATTAGGGTTTTTTAGGTGTTTCTATGATTTTTAGGGTTTTCTAGTGGTTTTTAGAGTTTTTTAGTGTTTTTATGATTTTCTAGGGTTTTTAGGGTTTTTTAGGGTTTTAAACCCAAAAAACTATAGAAAACACTAAAAAACCCTACAAAACCCTAGAAAATGCGAAAAAACCCTAAAATCCCTAAAAAAACCTAGAAATTCCTAAAAAACCCTAGAAAACCTAAAAACCCTAGAAAACTCGAGAAACCCTAGAAAATGCGAAAAAACCCTAAAATCCCTAAAAAAACCTAGAAATTCCTAAAAAACCCTAGAAAACCTAAAAACCCTAGAAAACTCGAGAAACCCTAGAAAATGCGAAAAAACCCTAGAGAATTCTAAAAAACCCTAAAAATCCCTAGAAAACCCTAAAAAACCTAGAAACCCCTAAAAAACCCTAGAAAACCGTAAAAAACCCTTAAAAACTTTAGAAATTCCGAAAAAACCATAGAAAACCTTAAAAACACTAGAAAACCCTAAAAAACTCTAACAACCCTAGAAAATCCTAAAAATCGATAGAAAATCCTAAATAAACCTAGAAAACCCTAAAAAACTCTAAGAACTCTAGAAAACCCTGAAAAACCCCAAAAAACCCTAGAAAACCTTAAAAAACCATAAAAGACCCTAAGAATCACAGAAAACCATAAAAAACTTAAAAGATCCTAAAAAACCCTAAAAAACAATGAAAACCCTAAAAAACCTAAAAAACCCTAAAAACCCTAGAAACCCCTAAAAGCTCTAGAAAACCATAAAAACTTTAGAAAACCCTAGAAAACCCTAAATACCCTAAAAATCCAAAAAACTTTAAAAGACCCAAGAAAACCCTAAAAACCCTAGAAAACACTAAAAAAACAGCAAAATCTTAGAAAATGCTACAAAATCCTAGAAAACCTAAAATCCCTAGAAATCCCTAAAAAATGCTAAAAATCCTAGAAAATCCTAAAAACCCCTAGAAAACCCTAAAAACCCTAGAAAACACTAAAAACTCTAAAAACACTAAAAATTGCTATAAAACCCTAGAAAACGCGAAAAAAACCCTAAAATCCGTAAAAAACCCTTGAAACCCTAGAAAATCCTAAAAAACCCTTCAAAACCCTAAAAAACCCTAGAAAATGCGAAAAAATCATAGAGAATCCTAAAAAACCCTAAAAAATTTAGAAAACCCTAAGAAACCCTAAAAATCCTAAAAACACTAAAAACCCAAGAAAACCCTAAAAAATCCTAAAAACCCTAGAAAACCCTAAAAAACCATAAAAACACTAAAAATCTTTTTTTTATATAATTTTTTAGCCTTTTCTAGGTTTTTAGTGTTTACTAGGGTTTTTAGGGTTTTTTAGGGTTTTCTAGAGTTTTTAAGGTTTTCTAGGGTTTTTATGGTTTTCTGGGTTTTTTAGGATTCTCTAGGGGTTTTAGTGTATTTTAGGGTTTCGTAGGGTTTGCTAGAATTTTCCAGGGTTTTTAGGGTTTTTTAGGATGTTCTAGGGTTATTAGGGTTTTTTAGGTGTTTCTATGATTTTTAGGGTTTTCTAGTGGTTTTTAGAGTTTTTTAGTGTTTTTAGGATTTTCTAGGGTTTTTAGGATTTTTTAGGGTTTTCTAGGGTTTTTAGTGTTTTTAAGGGTTTTTAGGGTTTCTTAGAGTTTTTTTAGGGTTTTCTAGGTTTTTAAGGTGTTTTTATGGTTTTCTAGGATTTTTTAGGGTTTTCTTCGGTTTTTAGGATTTTTCTAGGGATTTTAGGATTTTTAGGTTTTTCTAAGATTTTTTATGTTTTTTTAGGGTTTTTTAGTGTTTTCTAGGGTTTTTAGCATTTTTTATGGTTTTCTAGAGTTTCTAGGGTTTAAGGGTTTTTTAGGGTTTTCTATGATTTTTAGGATTTTTTTTAGGAATTTTTAGGGTTTTTTAAATTTTTTAGGATTTTTTAAGGTTTTTAGGGTTTTCTATCGTTGTTAGGGTTTTTAAGGGTTTTATAGGGTTTTTAGGGTTTTTTAGGGTTTTAAACCCAAAAAACTATAGAAAACACTAAAAAACCCTACAAAAGAAAATGCGAAAAAACCCTAAAATCCCTAAAAAAAACCTAGAAATTCCTAAAAAACCCTAGAAAATCTAAAAACCCTAGAAAACTCGAGAAACCCTAGAAAATGCGAAAAAACCCTAGAGAATTCTAAAAAACCCTAAAAATCCCTATAAAAAACCCTAAAAAACCTAGAAACCCCTAAAAAACCCTAGAAAACCCTAAAAAACCTAAAAAACTTTAGAAATTCCTAAAAAACCATAGAAAACCTTAAAAACACTAGAAAACCCTAAAGAACTCTAACAACCCTAGAAAATCCTAAAAAATGATAGAAAATCCGAAATAACCCTAGAAAACCCTAAAAAACTCTAAGAACTCTAGAAAACCCTAAAAAACCCTAAAAAACCCTAGAAAACCTTAAAAAACCATAAAAGACCCTAAGAATCATAGAAAACCATAAAAAACTTAAAAGATCCTAAAAAACCCTAAAAAACAATGAAAACCCTAAAAACCCTAAAAAACCCTAGAAACCCCAAAAAACCCTAAAAACCCTAGAAACCCCTAAAAACTGTAGAAAACCATAAAAACTTTAGAAAACCCTAGAAAACCCAAAATACCCTAAAAATCCAAAAAACTTTAAAAGACCCTAGAAAACCCTAAAAACCCTAGAAAAACTAAAAAAACAGCAAAATCTTAGAAAACCTAAAATCCCTAGAAATCCCTAAAAATGCTAAAAACCCTATAAAATCCTAAAAACCCCTAGAAAACCCTAAAAAAATCCTAGAAAACCCTAAAAACTCTAAAAACACTAAAAATTACTATAAAACCCTAGAAAACGCGAAAAAAACACTAAAATCCCTAAAAAAACCCTTAAAATCCTAGAAAATCCTAAAAAACCCTTCAAAACCCTAAAAAACCATAGAAAATGCGAAAAAATCATAGAGAATCCTAAAAAACCCTAAAAACCCTAGTAAACACTAAAAACCTAGAAAACGCTAAAAAACTATAAAAAAAAAAGATTTTTAGTGTTTTTAGGGTTTTTTAGGGTTTTCTAGGGTTTTTAGGATTTTTTAAGGTTTTCTTGGGTTTTTAGTGTTTTTAGGATTTTCTAGGGTTGTTAGGGTTTTTTAGGTGTTTCTATGATTTTTAGGGTTTTCTAGTGGTTTTTAGAGTTTTTTAGTGTTTTTAGGATTTTCTAGGGTTGTTAGGGTTTTTTAGGTGTTTCTATGATTTTTAGGGTTTTCTAGTGGTTTTTAGAGTTTTTTAGTGTTTTTAGGATTTTCTAGGGTTGTTAGGGTTTTTTAGGTGTTTCTATGATTTTTAGGGTTTTCTAGTGGTTTTTAGAGTTTTTTAGTGTTTTTAGGATTTTCTAGGGTTGTTAGGGTTTTTTAGGTGTTTCTATGATTTTTAGGGTTTTCTAGTGGTTTTTAGAGTTTTTTAGTGTTTTTAGGATTTTCTAGGGTTGTTAGGGTTTTTTAGGTGTTTCTATGATTTTTAGGGTTTTCTAGTGGTTTTTAGAGTTTTTTAGTGTTTTTAGGATTTTCTAGGGTTGTTAGGGTTTTTTAGGTGTTTCTATGATTTTTAGGGTTTTCTAGTGGTTTTTAGAGTTTTTTAGTGTTTTTAGGATTTTCTAGGGTTGTTAGGGTTTTTTAGGTGTTTCTATGATTTTTAGGGTTTTCTAGTGGTTTTTAGAGTTTTTTAGTGTTTTTAGGATTTTCTAGGGTTGTTAGGGTTTTTTAGGTGTTTCTATGATTTTTAGGGTTTTCTAGTGGTTTTTAGAGTTTTTTAGTGTTTTTAGGATTTTTAGGGTTTCTTAGGGTTTCTAGGGTTTTCTAAATTTTTTAGGGTTTTTTAGGATTTTCTAGAGTTTTTAAGGTTTTCTAGGGTTTTTATGGTTTTCTGGGTTTTTTAGGATTCTCTAGGGGTTTTAGTGTATTTTAGGGTTTCGTAGGGTTTGTTAGAATTTTATAGGGTTTTTAGGGTTTTTTAGGATTTTCTAGGGTTGTTAGGGTTTTTTAGGTGTTTCTATGATTTTTAGGGTTTTCTAGTGGTTTTTAGAGTTTTTTAGTGTTTTTAGGATTTTCTAGGGTTTTTAGGATTTTTAGGGTTTTCTAGGGGTTTTTAGTTTTTTAGGATTTTCTTGGGTTTTTAGTGTTTTTAAGGGTTTTTAGGGTTTCTTAGAGTTTTTTTAAGGTTTTCTAAAGTTTTTTAGGGTTTTCTAGGATTCTTAGGAGGTTTTTAGGGTTTTCTAGGATTTTTTAGGGTTTTCTTTGGTTTTTAGGATTTTTCTAGGATTTTTTGTTTTTTTAGGGTTTTTTAGTGTTTTCTAGGGTTTTTTAGCGTTTTTATTGTTTTCTAGGGTTTTTAGGGCTTTTTAAGGTTTTAAGGGTTTTTAGGGATTTGTAGGATTTTTTAGGGTTTTCTAGGGTTTTTAGAATTTTTTAGGATTTTCTAGGATTTTTAGGGTTTTCCATGATTCTTAGGGTTTTTTAGTGTTTTCTAAGGTTTTCTGGGGTTTTTTACGGTTTTCTAGGGTTTTTCGGGGTTTTCAAGTGTTTTCTAGAGTTTTAAGAGCTTTTTAGGATTTTCTACTGTTTTTAGGATTTTTTAGGGTTTTCTAGGGGTTTTTTGTTTTTTAGCGTTTTCTATGGTTTTCTAGGATTTTCTGGGGGTTTTTAGGGTTTTCTAGCGTTTTTAGGATTTTTCTGGGATTTTCTAGTGTTTTTTAGGTTTTTAGTGTTTTTTAGAGTTTTCTAGGGTTTTTAGCGTTTTTTAGAGTTTTCTAGGGTTTTAGCGTTTTTTAGGGTTTTCTAGGTTTTTTAGTGTTTTTTAAGGTTTTAAGGGTTTTTTAGGGTCTTCTAGGGGTTTTTAGGGTTTTTTAGGTTTTTTAGGGTTTTCTATGATTTTAGGATTTTTTTAGGAATTTTTAGGGTTTTTTAAGTTTTTTAGAATTTTTAAGGTTTTTAGGATTTTTTAGGGTTTTCTTGGGTTTTTAGTGTTTTTAAGGGTTTTTAGGGTTTCTTAGAGTTTTTTTAAGGTTTTCTAAAGTTTTTTAGGGTTTTCTAGGGTTTTTAGGATTTTTTAAGGTTTTCTTGGGTTTTTAGTGTTTTTAAGGGTTTTTAGGGTTTCTTAGAGTTTTTTTAAGGTTTTCTAAAGTTTTTTAGGGTTTTCTAGGGTTTTTAGGATTTTTTAAGGTTTTCTTGGGTTTTTAGTGTTTTTAAGGGTTTTTAGGGTTTCTTAGAGTTTTTTTAAGGTTTTCTAAAGTTTTTTAGGGTTTTCTAGGGTTTTTAGGATTTTTTAAGGTTTTCTTGGGTTTTTAGTGTTTTTAAGGGTTTTTAGGGTTTCTTAGAGTTTTTTTAAGGTTTTCTAAAGTTTTTTAGGGTTTTCTAGGGTTTTTAGGATTTTTTAAGGTTTTCTTGGGTTTTTAGTGTTTTTAAGGGTTTTTAGGGTTTCTTAGAGTTTTTTTAAGGTTTTCTAAAGTTTTTTAGGGTTTTCTAGGGTTTTTAGGATTTTTTAAGGTTTTCTTGGGTTTTTAGTGTTTTTAAGGGTTTTTAGGGTTTCTTAGAGTTTTTTTAAGGTTTTCTAAAGTTTTTTAGGGTTTTCTAGGGTTTTTAGGATTTTTTAAGGTTTTCTTGGGTTTTTAGTGTTTTTAAGGGTTTTTAGGGTTTCTTAGAGTTTTTTTAAGGTTTTCTAAAGTTTTTTAGGGTTTTCTAGGGTTTTTAGGATTTTTTAAGGTTTTCTTGGGTTTTTAGTGTTTTTAAGGGTTTTTAGGGTTTCTTAGAGTTTTTTTAAGGTTTTCTAAAGTTTTTTAGGGTTTTCTAGGGTTTTTAGGATTTTTTAAGGTTTTCTTGGGTTTTTAGTGTTTTTAAGGGTTTTTAGGGTTTCTTAGAGTTTTTTTAAGGTTTTCTAAAGTTTTTTAGGGTTTTCTAGGGTTTTTAGGATTTTTTAAGGTTTTCTTGGGTTTTTAGTGTTTTTAAGGGTTTTTAGGGTTTCTTAGAGTTTTTTTAAGGTTTTCTAAAGTTTTTTAGGGTTTTCTAGGGTTTTTAGGATTTTTTAAGGTTTTCTTGGGTTTTTAGTGTTTTTAAGGGTTTTTAGGGTTTCTTAGAGTTTTTTTAAGGTTTTCTAAAGTTTTTTAGGGTTTTCTAGGGTTTTTAGGATTTTTTAAGGTTTTCTTGGGTTTTTAGTGTTTTTAAGGGTTTTTAGGGTTTCTTAGAGTTTTTTTAAGGTTTTCTAAAGTTTTTTAGGGTTTTCTAGGGTTTTTAGGATTTTTTAAGGTTTTCTTGGGTTTTTAGTGTTTTTAAGGGTTTTTAGGGTTTCTTAGAGTTTTTTTAAGGTTTTCTAAAGTTTTTTAGGGTTTTCTAGGGTTTTTAGGATTTTTTAAGGTTTTCTTGGGTTTTTAGTGTTTTTAAGGGTTTTTAGGGTTTCTTAGAGTTTTTTTAAGGTTTTCTAAAGTTTTTTAGGGTTTTCTAGGGTTTTTAGGATTTTTTAAGGTTTTCTTGGGTTTTTAGTGTTTTTAAGGGTTTTTAGGGTTTCTTAGAGTTTTTTTAAGGTTTTCTAAAGTTTTTTAGGGTTTTCTAGGGTTTTTAGGATTTTTTAAGGTTTTCTTGGGTTTTTAGTGTTTTTAAGGGTTTTTAGGGTTTCTTAGAGTTTTTTTAAGGTTTTCTAAAGTTTTTTAGGGTTTTCTAGGGTTTTTAGGATTTTTTAAGGTTTTCTTGGGTTTTTAGTGTTTTTAAGGGTTTTTAGGGTTTCTTAGAGTTTTTTTAAGGTTTTCTAAAGTTTTTTAGGGTTTTCTAGGGTTTTTAGGATTTTTTAAGGTTTTCTTGGGTTTTTAGTGTTTTTAAGGGTTTTTAGGGTTTCTTAGAGTTTTTTTAAGGTTTTCTAAAGTTTTTTAGGGTTTTCTAGGGTTTTTAGGATTTTTTAAGGTTTTCTTGGGTTTTTAGTGTTTTTAAGGGTTTTTAGGGTTTCTTAGAGTTTTTTTAAGGTTTTCTAAAGTTTTTTAGGGTTTTCTAGGGTTTTTAGGATTTTTTAAGGTTTTCTTGGGTTTTTAGTGTTTTTAA
Source organism: Arachis ipaensis (assembly GCF_000816755.2). Lineage (NCBI taxonomy): Eukaryota > Viridiplantae > Streptophyta > Magnoliopsida > Fabales > Fabaceae > Arachis > Arachis ipaensis. Next base: position 32,044 of record NW_015496096.1, read on the forward strand.
GGGTTTTTAGGGTTTCTTAGAGTTTTTTTAAGGTTTTCTAAAGTTTTTTAGGGTTTTCTAGGGTTTTTAGGATTTTTTAAGGTTTTCTTGGGTTTTTAGTGTTTTTAAGGGTTTTTAGGGTTTCTTAGAGTTTTTTTAAGGTTTTCTAAAGTTTTTTAGGGTTTTCTAGGGTTTTTAGGATTTTTTAAGGTTTTCTTGGGTTTTTAGTGTTTTTAAGGGTTTTTAGGGTTTCTTAGAGTTTTTTTAAGGTTTTCTAAAGTTTTTTAGGGTTTTCTAGGGTTTTTAGGATTTTTTAAGGTTTTCTTGGGTTTTTAGTGTTTTTAAGGGTTTTTAGGGTTTCTTAGAGTTTTTTTAAGGTTTTCTAAAGTTTTTTAGGGTTTTCTAGGGTTTTTAGGATTTTTTAAGGTTTTCTTGGGTTTTTAGTGTTTTTAAGGGTTTTTAGGGTTTCTTAGAGTTTTTTTAAGGTTTTCTAAAGTTTTTTAGGGTTTTCTAGGGTTTTTAGGATTTTTTAAGGTTTTCTTGGGTTTTTAGTGTTTTTAAGGGTTTTTAGGGTTTCTTAGAGTTTTTTTAAGGTTTTCTAAAGTTTTTTAGGGTTTTCTAGGGTTTTTAGGATTTTTTAAGGTTTTCTTGGGTTTTTAGTGTTTTTAAGGGTTTTTAGGGTTTCTTAGAGTTTTTTTAAGGTTTTCTAAAGTTTTTTAGGGTTTTCTAGGGTTTTTAGGATTTTTTAAGGTTTTCTTGGGTTTTTAGTGTTTTTAAGGGTTTTTAGGGTTTCTTAGAGTTTTTTTAAGGTTTTCTAAAGTTTTTTAGGGTTTTCTAGGGTTTTTAGGATTTTTTAAGGTTTTCTTGGGTTTTTAGTGTTTTTAAGGGTTTTTAGGGTTTCTTAGAGTTTTTTTAAGGTTTTCTAAAGTTTTTTAGGGTTTTCTAGGGTTTTTAGGATTTTTTAAGGTTTTCTTGGGTTTTTAGTGTTTTTAAGGGTTTTTAGGGTTTCTTAGAGTTTTTTTAAGGTTTTCTAAAGTTTTTTAGGGTTTTCTAGGGTTTTTAGGATTTTTTAAGGTTTTCTTGGGTTTTTAGTGTTTTTAAGGGTTTTTAGGGTTTCTTAGAGTTTTTTTAAGGTTTTCTAAAGTTTTTTAGGGTTTTCTAGGGTTTTTAGGATTTTTTAAGGTTTTCTTGGGTTTTTAGTGTTTTTAAGGGTTTTTAGGGTTTCTTAGAGTTTTTTTAAGGTTTTCTAAAGTTTTTTAGGGTTTTCTAGGGTTTTTAGGATTTTTTAAGGTTTTCTTGGGTTTTTAGTGTTTTTAAGGGTTTTTAGGGTTTCTTAGAGTTTTTTTAAGGTTTTCTAAAGTTTTTTAGGGTTTTCTAGGGTTTTTAGGATTTTTTAAGGTTTTCTTGGGTTTTTAGTGTTTTTAAGGGTTTTTAGGGTTTCTTAGAGTTTTTTTAAGGTTTTCTAAAGTTTTTTAGGGTTTTCTAGGGTTTTTAGGATTTTTTAAGGTTTTCTTGGGTTTTTAGTGTTTTTAAGGGTTTTTAGGGTTTCTTAGAGTTTTTTTAAGGTTTTCTAAAGTTTTTTAGGGTTTTCTAGGGTTTTTAGGATTTTTTAAGGTTTTCTTGGGTTTTTAGTGTTTTTAAGGGTTTTTAGGGTTTCTTAGAGTTTTTTTAAGGTTTTCTAAAGTTTTTTAGGGTTTTCTAGGGTTTTTAGGATTTTTTAAGGTTTTCTTGGGTTTTTAGTGTTTTTAAGGGTTTTTAGGGTTTCTTAGAGTTTTTTTAAGGTTTTCTAAAGTTTTTTAGGGTTTTCTAGGGTTTTTAGGATTTTTTAAGGTTTTCTTGGGTTTTTAGTGTTTTTAAGGGTTTTTAGGGTTTCTTAGAGTTTTTTTAAGGTTTTCTAAAGTTTTTTAGGGTTTTCTAGGGTTTTTAGGATTTTTTAGGGTTTTCTATCGTTGTTAGGGTTTTTAAGGGTTTTCTATGGTTTTTAGGGGTTTTTACCCAAAAAACTATAGAAAACACTAAAAAACCCTACAAAACCCTAGAAAATGCGAAAAAACCCTAAAAAAAACCTAGAAATTCCTAAAAAACCCTAGGAAACCTAAAAACCCTAGAAAACCCTAGAAAACTCGAGAAACCCAAGAAAAACCCTAGAAAATGCGAAAAAACCCTAGAGAATCCTAAAAATCCCTAAAAAACCATAAAAGACCCTAAGAATCATAGAAGGTAAAAAACTTAAAAGATCCTAAAAAACCCTAAAAAACAATGAAAACCCTAAAAACCCTAAAAAACCCTAGAAAACCCAAAAAACCCTAAAAACCCTAGAAACCCCTAAAAACTTTAGAAAACCCTAGAAAACCCAAAATACCCTAAAAATCCAAAAAACTTTAAAAGACCCTAGAAAACCCTAAAAACCCTAGAAAAACTAAAAAAACAGCAAAATCTTAGAAAACCTAAAATCCCTAGAAATCCCTAAAGAATGCTAAAAACCCTTTAAAATCCTAAAAAACCCCTAGAAAACCCTAAAAAAATCCTAGAAAACCCTAAAAACACTAAAAATTACTATAAAACCCTAGAAAACGCGAAAATAACCCTAAAATCCCTAAAAAAACCCTTGAAACCCTAGAAAATCCTAAAAAACCCTTCAAAACCCTAAAAAACCATAGAAAATGCGAAAAAATCATAGAGAATCCTAAAAAACCCTAAAAAATTTAGAAAACCCTAGAAAACTCTAGAAACCCTAAGAAACCCTAAAAATCCTAAAAACACTAAAAACCCAAGAAAACCTTAAAAAATCCTAAAAACCCTAGAAAACCCTAAAAAGCCCTAAAAACACTAAAAATCTTTTTTTTTTATAGTTTTTTAGCGTTTTCTAGGTTTTTAGTGTTTACTAGGGTTTTTAGGGTTTTTTAGGGTTTTCTAGAGTTTTTAAGGTTTTCTAGGGTTTTTATGGTTTTCTGGGTTTTTTAGGATTCTCTAGGGGGTTTAGTGTATTTTAGGGTTTTGTAGGGTTTGTTAGAATTTTCTAGGGTTTTTAGGGTTTTTTAGGATTTTGTAGGGTTGTTAGGGTTTTTTAGGTGTTTCTATGATTTTTAGGGTTTTCTAGTGGTTTTTAGAGTTTTTTAGTGTTTTTAGGATTTTCTAGGGTTTTTAGGATTTTTTAGGGTTTTCTAGGGGTTTTTAGTTTTTTAGGGTTTTCTTGGGTTTTTAGTGTTTTTAAGGGTTTTTAGGGTTTCTTAGAGTTTTTTTAAGGTTTTCTAAAGTTTTTTAGGGTTTTCTAGAGTTTTTAGGAGGTTTTTAGGGTTTTTTAGGATTTTTAGGGTTTTCTTCGGTTTTTAGGATTTTTCTAGGGATTTTAGGATTTTTAGGTTTTTCTAGGATTTTTTGTTTTTTTAGGGTTTTTTAGTATTTTCTATGGTTTTTAGCATTTTTATGGTTTTCTAGGGTTTTTAGGGTTTTTTAAGGTTTTAAGGGTTTTTAGGGATTTGTAGGATTTTTTAGGGTTTTC
>NW_015496097.1:0-4046 GCF_000816755.2 Arachis ipaensis
GGGAAAAAACCGAGAAAAAACTGTGAAAAAAATCGGAGGATCTTGCCAAAGATGAGCCCATTACGGCTTGCCTTTAAGTGTCCTCCTCGGGATACCGTCATATAAAGAACGAGGGTCAGCACAAGGAAAAAAAAAAACTGAGGAAAAATCGGAAAAACTGTGTAAAAAAACCGAAGGAGCTTGCCAAAGATGAGGCCATTACGGGTCGCTTTTAGGTGTCCTCCTCGGGATAGCGTCATTTAAAGAACGAGGGTCAGCACAACGTAGTAAAAAAAAAAAGGGGAAAAAACCGAGAAATAACTGTGAAAAAAAATCAGAGGAGCTTGCCAAAGATGAGGCCATTACGGCTTGCCTTTAGGTGTCCTCCTCGTGATACCGTCATTTAAAGAACGAGGGTTACCACAACGTAAAAAAAAAAACCGGGAAAAAACTGTGAAAAAAAATCGGAGGAGCTTGCCAAAGATGAGGCCATTACGGCTTGCCTTTAGGGGTCCTCCTCGTGATACCGTCATTTAAAGAACGAGGGTTACCACAACGTAAAAAAAAAAACCGGGAAAAAACTGTGAAAAAAAATCGGAGGAGCTTGCCAAAGATGAGGCCATTACGGCTTGCCTTTAGGGGTCCTCCTCGTGATACCGTCATTTAAAGAACGAGGGTTACCACAACGTAAAAAAAAAAACCGGGAAAAAACTGTGAAAAAAAATCGGAGGAGCTTGCCAAAGATGAGGCCATTACGGCTTGCCTTTAGGGGTCCTCCTCGTGATACCGTCATTTAAAGAACGAGGGTTACCACAACGTAAAAAAAAAAACCGGGAAAAAACTGTGAAAAAAAATCGGAGGAGCTTGCCAAAGATGAGGCCATTACGGCTTGCCTTTAGGGGTCCTCCTCGTGATACCGTCATTTAAAGAACGAGGGTTACCACAACGTAAAAAAAAAAACCGGGAAAAAACTGTGAAAAAAAATCGGAGGAGCTTGCCAAAGATGAGGCCATTACGGCTTGCCTTTAGGGGTCCTCCTCGTGATACCGTCATTTAAAGAACGAGGGTTACCACAACGTAAAAAAAAAAACCGGGAAAAAACTGTGAAAAAAAATCGGAGGAGCTTGCCAAAGATGAGGCCATTACGGCTTGCCTTTAGGGGTCCTCCTCGTGATACCGTCATTTAAAGAACGAGGGTTACCACAACGTAAAAAAAAAAACCGGGAAAAAACTGTGAAAAAAAATCGGAGGAGCTTGCCAAAGATGAGGCCATTACGGCTTGCCTTTAGGGGTCCTCCTCGTGATACCGTCATTTAAAGAACGAGGGTTACCACAACGTAAAAAAAAAAACCGGGAAAAAACTGTGAAAAAAAATCGGAGGAGCTTGCCAAAGATGAGGCCATTACGGCTTGCCTTTAGGGGTCCTCCTCGTGATACCGTCATTTAAAGAACGAGGGTTACCACAACGTAAAAAAAAAAACCGGGAAAAAACTGTGAAAAAAAATCGGAGGAGCTTGCCAAAGATGAGGCCATTACGGCTTGCCTTTAGGGGTCCTCCTCGTGATACCGTCATTTAAAGAACGAGGGTTACCACAACGTAAAAAAAAAAACCGGGAAAAAACTGTGAAAAAAAATCGGAGGAGCTTGCCAAAGATGAGGCCATTACGGCTTGCCTTTAGGGGTCCTCCTCGTGATACCGTCATTTAAAGAACGAGGGTTACCACAACGTAAAAAAAAAAACCGGGAAAAAACTGTGAAAAAAAATCGGAGGAGCTTGCCAAAGATGAGGCCATTACGGCTTGCCTTTAGGGGTCCTCCTCGTGATACCGTCATTTAAAGAACGAGGGTTACCACAACGTAAAAAAAAAAACCGGGAAAAAACTGTGAAAAAAAATCGGAGGAGCTTGCCAAAGATGAGGCCATTACGGCTTGCCTTTAGGGGTCCTCCTCGTGATACCGTCATTTAAAGAACGAGGGTTACCACAACGTAAAAAAAAAAACCGGGAAAAAACTGTGAAAAAAAATCGGAGGAGCTTGCCAAAGATGAGGCCATTACGGCTTGCCTTTAGGGGTCCTCCTCGTGATACCGTCATTTAAAGAACGAGGGTTACCACAACGTAAAAAAAAAAACCGGGAAAAAACTGTGAAAAAAAATCGGAGGAGCTTGCCAAAGATGAGGCCATTACGGCTTGCCTTTAGGGGTCCTCCTCGTGATACCGTCATTTAAAGAACGAGGGTTACCACAACGTAAAAAAAAAAACCGGGAAAAAACTGTGAAAAAAAATCGGAGGAGCTTGCCAAAGATGAGGCCATTACGGCTTGCCTTTAGGGGTCCTCCTCGTGATACCGTCATTTAAAGAACGAGGGTTACCACAACGTAAAAAAAAAAACCGGGAAAAAACTGTGAAAAAAAATCGGAGGAGCTTGCCAAAGATGAGGCCATTACGGCTTGCCTTTAGGGGTCCTCCTCGTGATACCGTCATTTAAAGAACGAGGGTTACCACAACGTAAAAAAAAAAACCGGGAAAAAACTGTGAAAAAAAATCGGAGGAGCTTGCCAAAGATGAGGCCATTACGGCTTGCCTTTAGGGGTCCTCCTCGTGATACCGTCATTTAAAGAACGAGGGTTACCACAACGTAAAAAAAAAAACCGGGAAAAAACTGTGAAAAAAAATCGGAGGAGCTTGCCAAAGATGAGGCCATTACGGCTTGCCTTTAGGGGTCCTCCTCGTGATACCGTCATTTAAAGAACGAGGGTTACCACAACGTAAAAAAAAAAACCGGGAAAAAACTGTGAAAAAAAATCGGAGGAGCTTGCCAAAGATGAGGCCATTACGGCTTGCCTTTAGGGGTCCTCCTCGTGATACCGTCATTTAAAGAACGAGGGTTACCACAACGTAAAAAAAAAAACCGGGAAAAAACTGTGAAAAAAAATCGGAGGAGCTTGCCAAAGATGAGGCCATTACGGCTTGCCTTTAGGGGTCCTCCTCGTGATACCGTCATTTAAAGAACGAGGGTTACCACAACGTAAAAAAAAAAACCGGGAAAAAACTGTGAAAAAAAATCGGAGGAGCTTGCCAAAGATGAGGCCATTACGGCTTGCCTTTAGGGGTCCTCCTCGTGATACCGTCATTTAAAGAACGAGGGTTACCACAACGTAAAAAAAAAAACCGGGAAAAAACTGTGAAAAAAAATCGGAGGAGCTTGCCAAAGATGAGGCCATTACGGCTTGCCTTTAGGGGTCCTCCTCGTGATACCGTCATTTAAAGAACGAGGGTTACCACAACGTAAAAAAAAAAACCGGGAAAAAACTGTGAAAAAAAATCGGAGGAGCTTGCCAAAGATGAGGCCATTACGGCTTGCCTTTAGGGGTCCTCCTCGTGATACCGTCATTTAAAGAACGAGGGTTACCACAACGTAAAAAAAAAAACCGGGAAAAAACTGTGAAAAAAAATCGGAGGAGCTTGCCAAAGATGAGGCCATTACGGCTTGCCTTTAGGGGTCCTCCTCGTGATACCGTCATTTAAAGAACGAGGGTTACCACAACGTAAAAAAAAAAACCGGGAAAAAACTGTGAAAAAAAATCGGAGGAGCTTGCCAAAGATGAGGCCATTACGGCTTGCCTTTAGGGGTCCTCCTCGTGATACCGTCATTTAAAGAACGAGGGTTACCACAACGTAAAAAAAAAAACCGGGAAAAAACTGTGAAAAAAAATCGGAGGAGCTTGCCAAAGATGAGGCCATTACGGGTCGCTTTTAGGTGTCCTCCTCGGGATAGCGTCATTTAAAGAATGAGGGTCAGCACAACGTAGTAAAAAAAAACGGAGAAAAACCGAGAAAAAATTGTGAAAAAAAATCGGAGGAGCTTGACAAAGATGAGGCCATTACGGCTTGGCTTTAGGTGTCCTCCTCGGGATAGCGTCATTTAAAGAACGAGGGTCAGCAAAAGGTAAAAAAAAAACAAAAAACAAAAAACAAAAAAAAAATCGTGAAAAAAACTGTGAAAAATAACTGAAGGAGCTTCCCAAAGATGAGGCCATTACGGCTTGGCTTTAGGTGTCCTCCTCG
>NW_015496097.1:7042-10209 GCF_000816755.2 Arachis ipaensis
CAAATATGAGGCCGTTACGGCTCGCCTTTAGGTGTTCTCCTCGGCATAGCGTCATTTAAAGAACGAGGGTCAGCACGACGTAAAATAAATCAGAAAAAAGAACTGGAGAAGCCTGCCGAAGATGAGGCCATTACGACTCGCAATTAGGTGTCGTCCTTAGGATAGCGTCATTTAAAGAACGAAGGTCTGCACGACGTAAAAAAAACTGAAAAAAAAACCAGAGCAGCCTACCAAAGATGAGGCCACTACGGCTTGCCTTTAGGTGTCATCCTCGAGATAGCGTCATTTTAAGAACGAGGGTCAGCAAAACTTAAAAAAAAAAAAAAGGAAAAAACGGAGAAAAAACTGTGAAAAAAAATCGGAGGAGCTTGCCAAAGATGAGGCCATTAAGGCTTGCCTTTAGTTGTCCTCCTCGGGATAGCGTCATTTAAAGAACGAGGGTCTGCACAACGTAAAAAAAAAAAAAAACTGGGAAAAAACTGTGAAAGATAACCAAAGGAGCTTCCCAAAGATGAGGCCATTATGGCTCGCCTTTAGATGTCCTCCTCGGGATAGCATCATTTAAAGAACGAGGGGTAGCACAACGTAAAAAAAAAAAAACTGGGAAAAAACTGTGAAAAAAATCGGAGGATCTTGCCAAAGATGAGGCCATTACGGCTTGCCTTTAAGTGTCCTCCTCGGGATACCGTCATATAAAGAACGAGGGTCAGCACAAGGAAAAAAAAAAACTGAGGAAAAATCGGAAAAACTATGTAAAAAAACCGAAGGAGCTTGCCAAAGATGAGGCCGTTACGGCTCGCTTTTAGGTGTCCTCCTCGGGATAGCATCATTTAAAGAACGAGGGTCAGCACAACGTAGTAAAAAAAAAAAGGGGAAAAAACCGAGAAAAAACTGTGAAAAAAAATCAGAGGAGCTTGCCAAAGATGAGGCCATTACGGCTTGCCTTTAGGTGTCCTCCTCGGGATACCGTCATTTAAAGAACGAGGGTTACCACAACGTAAAAAAAAAAAAACCGGGAAAAAACTGTGAAAAAAAATCGGAGGAGCTTGCCAAAGATGAGGCCATTATGGCTCGCCTTGAGGTGTCCTCCTTGGGAAAGCGTCATTTAAAGAACGAGAGTGAGCACAACGTAAAAAAAAAAAAAAAAAACCAGGAAAAAACTGGAAAAAAAACTGTGAAAAAAAAACCGAAGGAGCTTGCCAAAGATGAGGCCATTACGGCTTGCCTTTAGGTGTCCTCCTCGGGATACCGTCATTTAAAGAACGAGGGTTACCACAACGTAAAAAAAAAAAAACCGGGAAAAAACTGTGAAAAAAAATCGGAGGAGCTTGCCAAAGATGAGGCCATTATGGCTCGCCTTGAGGTGTCCTCCTTGGGAAAGCGTCATTTAAAGAACGAGAGTGAGCACAACGTAAAAAAAAAAAAAAAAAACCAGGAAAAAACTGGAAAAAAAACTGTGAAAAAAAAACCGAAGGAGCTTGCCAAAGATGAGGCCATTACGGCTTGCCTTTAGGTGTCCTCCTCGGGATACCGTCATTTAAAGAACGAGGGTTACCACAACGTAAAAAAAAAAAAACCGGGAAAAAACTGTGAAAAAAAATCGGAGGAGCTTGCCAAAGATGAGGCCATTATGGCTCGCCTTGAGGTGTCCTCCTTGGGAAAGCGTCATTTAAAGAACGAGAGTGAGCACAACGTAAAAAAAAAAAAAAAAAACCAGGAAAAAACTGGAAAAAAAACTGTGAAAAAAAAACCGAAGGAGCTTGCCAAAGATGAGGCCATTACGGCTTGCCTTTAGGTGTCCTCCTCGGGATAGCGTCATTTAAAGAACGAGGGTCAGCACAACGTAAAAAAAAATAAAAAAAAAACCGAGAATAAACCGGAAAAACTGTGAAAAAAAACCGAAGGAGCTTGCCAAAGATGAGGCCATTACGGCTCGCTTTTAGTTGTCCTCCTCGGGATAGCGTCATTTAAAGAACGAGGGCCAGCACAACGTAGTAAAAAAAAAAGGGGAAAAACCGAGAAAAAACTGTGAAAAAAAAAATCAGAGGAGCTTGCCAAAGATGAGGCCATTACGGCTTGCCTTTAGGTGTCCTCCTCGGGATAGTGTCATTTAAAGAACGAGGGTCAGCACAACGTAAAAAAAAAAAAGGGAAAAAACCGAGAAAAAACTTTGAAAAAAATCAGAGGAGCTTGCCAAAGATGAGGCCATTACGGCTTGCCATTAGGTGCCCTCCTCGGGATAGCGTCATTTAAAGAACGAGGGTCAGCACAACGTAAAAAAAATAATAAAAAATAAAAAAACCCGGGAAAAAACTGGAAAAAAGCTGTGAAACATAACCAAAGGAGCTTCCCAAAGATGAGGCCATTACGGCTTGCCTTTAGTTGTCCTCCTCGGGATAGCGTCATTTAAAGAACGAGGGTTAGCACAACGTATAAAAAAAAAACCGGGAAAAAACCGAGAAAAAACTGTGAAAAAATCGGAGGAGCTTGCCAAAGATGAGGCCATTACAGCTTGCCTTTAGGTGTCCTCCTCGGGATAGCGTCATTTAAAGAACGAGGGTCAGCACAACGTAAAAAAAAAAAAAAAAAAGGGAAAAAACCGAGAAAAACTGTGAAAAAAATCAGAGGAGCTTGCCAAAGATGAGGCTATTACGGCTTGCCTTTAGGTGTCCTCCTCGGGATAACGTCATTTTAAGAACGAGGGTCAGCAAAACATAAAAAAAAAAAGGGAAAAAACGGAGAAAAAACTGTGAAAAAAAAAATCGGAGGAGCTTGCCAAAGATGAGGCCATTAAGGCTTGCCTTTAGGTGTCCTCCTCTGGATAGCGTCATTTAAAGAACGAGGGTCAGCACAACGTAAAAAAAAAACTGGGAAAAAACTGTGAAAGATAACCGAAGGAGCTTCCCAAAGATGAGGCCATTATGGCTCGCCTTTAGGTGTCCTCCTCGGGATAGCGTCATTTAAAGAACGAGGGTTAGCACAACGAAAACTGTGAAATCGGAGGAGCTTGCCAAAGATGAGGCCATTAAGGCTTGCCTTTAGGTGTCCTCCTCTGGATAGCGTCATTTAAAGAACAAAGAACGACAAAATGTCAAAAAATGGAAAAAAAAAACGGAGGAGCCTGCCGAAGATGGGGCCATTACGGCTCGCGTTTTGGTGTCCTCCTC